>NC_046987.1:1556513-1669013 GCF_009769545.1 Cyclopterus lumpus
GAGCTGCTGGGAAATCCCTCGTATGCGTTGGCAGACTCGGCCAATCAAAGGGATTCTGGTTCTGCTTGAGGAGGGTACTGCATGCTACGGCAGACCAGGTCAGACCAGGTCAGACCAGGTCAGACCAGGTCAGACCAGGACTGCTGGGTCCTTCACTCCCTCCAACACACACACTCTCTCTCGGCTGGTTGAGAGTTAGTTGAGAGATTGATTGAGACCACTCGTACTGTGTGTAGCTGTTGAACAGCAGCTCCACACAAAGCTCCGGCTCACTAACACTTGTTTGATCCACAAGAAGTGAAGTGTAAAAATGACACGCTGTGGTTTCATGTGCGTCTGTGTGTTATTGTTATTGGTTATTGCTCAAAAGGTGTTAAGAAAAGCAAAAACGTAGGGCAAATAATGTTGTAATAAACCAAAATGACCCTCTATAACAGGTGTGGAGTGGATTTGCATGTTTTATAGAGCGACGGTCCGTTACATGTCAAAGGGACTCACAGTCTAACTGTGGTCACAACCTCGTCATGGAACACGTGGTGGAAGCTCTCCCTTCTCTGTGTCATCCCAAGGCCGGGGCTATTGTCAGAGGCACATCGTGCTACACGGGGTCTGAAGAGCTACAATGAGAGGGTTTGAGGATCCGATGGAGGCCTCTCGACCTCTCCTCTGTCATTGCCAACTCGTATTTACCGAGAGGGGAAAGTCACGTATGTCAAACGGAATTCAACTTCTAATCCTCCGCTTTCTATGGCGGGCAAAGTCCTTCACAGGGAAGCCGAGCTGTTGGACACGGAGCCCTTTGCCGACGCCGCCCGCCGTAGACAAAAGGGGCCTCTCCTCCGCTGTCAAGATAACGCCACAGCAGCCATTGTAAAGTCACAAGGCTATTGTGTAGTCGATTTCTCTGCCGGTTTGCAAAGGCCCACACAGTACAGTAGACACACAGAGACACACTGCAGCACAAACACACACAAAGACGACAGAGAAATGTGACAGAATTGGACGCTTTACTCCTCTGAAGACGCCACTCGGAGGGGAAAAAAAAAAAAAAAGGACGGGGACCGAGGGGAACAAAAGAGGAGCGTTTTAAAAAAAAAACACTTCTGAACGCCCAGATCAAAGGCAGCCGAGGAGAGAGAAGCAGAGAGGAGGAAAAAAATAAAATCATAAATAGTGAGTAAACAAGGCGAAATGGAGTGAGTGGTTGAGCGAAGCGGGGAGAGAGTGGTGTCAGAGCATCTTAACCACGTCCACAAGGTGTCCGGGTTATCATATGGCAGAATTGACTTTTCTCTTGGTGTTACGGAAGGCCGGCAGGTGTTTGTGCGGCGCGACGAGGCAGCTGCAGCAGAGTGAGGAGATAACAACCAGGAAAACAAGCCCCCCCCCCCCCCCCCCCCCCCCTCCTCCTCCTCCTCCTCCTCCTCCTCCTCCTCCACCTCCTCGTCTCTTTTTAGTTTTTTGTTGCTTTCGGGAGGAGAGTTTTCTCAGGGCGACGACAATCAAAAAGATCATCCACGAGGTCGCGTCTCTCTCTTGCTCTCACCAGAGGGTTACAGCGAGCCCGCCATAGGAAAGCGATACCCGCCCCGTGCAGCACTCATTTGTCCCAGTTGAGAGGAAGGGGCCGCTGAACAGACAAACTGGGGGGAGCAGTTAGAAATGTGCACCTTGTTTTCTACCATCGCTGACCTCCACATGGCTGCAGCAGCTTGTGTGTGTGTGAGCCTGCAGGGCTCTCTGTGCTCATGTTTACTTCCTTTGTGCACATGCAATGTTCCACATTTAGTTTGTCAGAAATATATTTTTTTTAGTTCTCGTTTGGTTGTCTCCCATCTCTCACATGTTGCCTTTGAAACATATATTAAACCAAAGGTGCACTATTGCTCTTTCCCCTCCACTTTCTAGTGATGATTGGCAGCTTTGGAAAGAGATGCTTGCAGAGGCTGGAGCCGAGAGGTCAAACCCTCAAATGATTCCTTCCGGGGCCGTGCCAGTTCCACACAGGCAAAGCTGAGACTGTAACCAGAGCCTTGAGATTGTCTGTGCAATGAGAAACTTTTATGAGACGTTAGCCATTTGTATGCGTTATGTGTTTTTTGTTTCTGTGTGTGGTAAAATGAGGTTATATGTACTCATCGATCGTGATTGTGAGGGAAAAAAGGGTTTGAGGTTTTAGGCTGGCCATGCAAACTGCATGACAGATAGATGGTAAAACATCTGTTTCATGCATCATTGGCACAGAACATTCATAATAATACATGATATAAAATATGCCTTTAGCAAATCTTCAGTAAATGCGAGGGGAAAACACCGTGTCTACAAACAACATGTGGTATTTTATCTTTATCGCCAAAGTTTCTTTGACACAAAACAGGACATTATTTTTGACAAATGACTTAAGGTTCCCTTACTTACTTTGAATAGCTCATGTGTGTGAAGCAAATATATAGTATATTAATTCACGATTGCATACATTTAAATTATGATAGTTAAAGTACATTTAAACTGCCTTTATTTTAGCAGGACTAGTTAAGGGGATTTATATATTATGCATTATTTATTTATTATTATATTTATTTTTATTTATTTATATTGTAATTGCAAATAGCCACTCCCTGATATATGAGGGCTAGAAAAGTGAATTACCAATATGTCATTTTATTAATTTTTTGGGGGGGAGGGGGGGTTGCATTTAGTATTAAGCTAATGCCTCGTTTATTATCAAGACGTTGGCTAGTTATTTATATGTATTTTTAATTAGCCTAGAGCTCAAGCTGTAGCTAGTTTGACTTTCCTAATTAACGCAGGTCCCGTTAGCTCTCCAGCTAGCTTCAGCTTCGCATGGCTCTGTTCAGGTGAGTGCAGATTTCAATGGTTTTAAAGTTCTTGTGAAAAACAAAAGAATTCTGCTCAAAAATGAATTTGTGTTTTGACTTTTTAGGACAGAAAAGACAAGATTAATTTCAGAAAATCATCTGGAAGGCAAAGCAAACTTTTGGACTCCCTTCAGGTGAGATGAAAACACAGTTTCTCCTTGTGCTTCCTCCTGAATATGCTCCGTCCTCGCTGATAGAATTACACCCAGATTCCACTTTGGTTCACAGGGGGGTGGCAACAATAACATGTCATGAATACAGCCGACTAATAACTGGATGCTGGAAACACTCCTCACACAATTTAGCCAATTTACAATCAAGTGGGAGCTTCTCAGGGAGAAATGCTCTTAATAGAGCTGCAGTAAGAATGGACCACGCTGGAGGAATGCCAGCTAAACACGTTCAATCACCAGACAGAAGTACAAAGAGAAAAAAGGAACAATCTGTTATATGCAGTTGGCATTTTTTATTTTTGTTTGTCTGACCTCAAAGTACAAACTCCTACTTGTGAGACAGAAACGTGTCTGAACACACACGCCTACCTGCAGCATCTGACTGCACGCTGGAGGAACAGCTGTTCTGATCCCAAGCCGTCGCTGCAGCACAATACACAGCAAGATATTGTTTGCTTTGTTTTAGCTGATGATTTAAGGCTAATAAACAGTCACTCTGTTCTTATCTTTTTTAATATACATTTCATTCTCTGACTGGAAATCCAAGATAATTGATATATCTTTCTCTTCTTTTTCCTTTTTTTCTCAAAGCCAAGCCAGTTCAATTATTCAATCTCTTTACTACTGAGAGAGAGAGAGAGAGAGAGAGAGAGAGAGAGGGATCCTATATGCCACACACTGTCACAGCTAATGGAAGGAGCAATCAAATATTTTACAGAAAACCAAATATGCACATGTGTCGGCAGCAATTTAGCGAGACATATTTTAAGAGCGAAGGATGCGAGAAAAGGAGGGGAGGAGAGAGAGGGAAAAAAAGAAAATGATAGCAGGAAAAATCGAATGAGACATTTGATGAATATTCGCCCATTGTTCCTGGGAATGTAAGTCGCCACCTACTTCAGAGCATCGGGGGAGAAAATAAGTCAAGCTCCTCGGAGCGCGGGGTGTGGCACACAGCAGCATTAAGTGGTGCAATTAATAGTATTCTCACATAGTTATTAAGAGAGAAAGTCGCACGTAAAGAGGCTCTCGAATTACACTGTGAGATTTGTCACTTCCAGCAGTCGTTTAATAGCTCATTTGAAACTGTTGACCCCAGTTAACAGAACAAGCCCACTCCAGCTTTTAGTGAATTAGTTCAGATGGAAATGGGCTGAATGAAATCCCTCTCCCCTGCATGCACACACACATAGAGGCATTGCCATCTTACATCATCTCCATTGCACTTATTATGTGCAGTTTATTATCGTGAAATAATAACTGCATTAAAAGTAAATACAGAACATTCTGACCTGTAGCTTCTTTCAACTTCATCCACGCAAGCTTTTTTTCTCATACCTGCAGAAAGATGAATGCGAAGATAACAGAAATGAAAGATAATCTTTGATAAGCATCCATTGTTGAAAATAACTTGAAAATATCTGCAAATGTCACATGTGTGTGTGTGGGGGGGGGGGGATAACCCAATATAATACACTTGAGGAAATATTTGCCAATCTAAGAATTTCATATGGTAAATGTTAGCGGTGAAACAGTGTGCTGCCAATAGAATCCAATTAAAGAAAGCCTCAATGTTTTTGAGGATTTTCACAGGAATGCCAGCAACTGGAGATATCGCTGCATAAATTAACTGCAGCGGACTTAATTACACAGGAGGAAAGAAAGAGGTAGAGAGAAAGAAAGAGATGTGTGCAAACAGGGAGGAATGGAGGTGTGGAGATTTTATTCTTTTTACACCAATAACTCCAAAGTAAAAAAAAAAAATCAAAATCAGTGAGACACTCACCGTGCTTCAGGCTCCTCCATCTGTCACTGCTACACATACACACACACACTCACGGAGCTAAACACACACTGGTTACCCGGCCCTGCTGTCCAGCAGGAGCAGGTGAAAGGGGTCTCCTCTTGGATCTGGTCCTTCAGCCTGGATATTTTGTTTTTTTGGAGAAACACACACCTGCTTACGCACATACATTATCGTCGCTGCCGTCTTAAGCAGAGAATAATAAGAGAATATAAACAGACTTCCAATGTACCTCCTAAATTCCGCATGAGAAGTTTGTACACGACACATAAAAGCTGCATTTCTCCCGTCTGTGAATCAATTTCTTTCTTTTCTTTGCTTCTTTTTTCAGAGGTAGAGAAGGGGTTGATGGGTAGGTGGGGGGGAGGGCGGGGGGGGGGGGGGGGGGGGGGTGTTTTATGCTTTGCACATAAATGTGATGCATAGACTCTGCTTGCTCATATCTGCCTGCATTGTATGTGGGCGGGTGTAAATCCTCATCTTCCTGTATATCCATTAGTAATGCAACACTCTAAAAATAAAGTGTGCCCCGGCGTATCAGTGCCTATGAACATGCTGCCTGTGTAATCACATTTTATATACTTCTTTTTTATCTGTTGCTGGGAGAGAGAGAGAGATGGAGAGAGAGGGGTGGGGGGGGGGGAGTTTTGCAGGTGTCTCGGCGGTGGATTGCGGGTGCTGCAGCTCTGCATGGGTGTATAGATGGCGGTGATAGGCCAATTGTGAACGCCGGGGTTTTACCATCTCACCAAAAACTAGTATTATACCAGCAAGATGGACTATATTGTGAAAGGTGTGATAAGTCCCACGTTTGTATCCCTTTCCTCCTCCATCCCTCCATCCTCTCCTCTTACTCTCTGCTGCACTGACAGAAATCAGCATGCTTAGAATAAACTGCATAAGTTATCAGCTCCTTGGAAAGCAACGCATAAGGGGAGAGCAGCAGCAGGAAAAAAAAGAGGAGACAGAGAGAGGGGAGACTTCTATCACTAAATGAAAAATAGCTTCCCTTTTGGACAGAACTTCATAGGGCTGCAATCAAGCCCTGGCCCCCACTTCTTGACGTGCAATCTAGGCAAATCAAGTCAGCATCTATTAATAATATTTCCCTGGCTCCTTTCATTCCAGCACGTGTCCTACCACTGTCAACGCTGTGATGGAGCACTGCCTTTATCTCCACCCCGGCCTGCTCTGTCACAGTGATAAACAATTCTAACAAGAATCAGAATAAAGATCTCCCCAGTAGACTCCCGGAGATAGAAGGGGCCCTTTTTTCTCATTTTCTAGACGGCAAAATTTAATCTAGTGCCTATCCCCCTCCTGCCCCCCCCGCCCCCGCCCCCCCCTCCTCCTTTCAAACACACACACACATATACCCCACCCAAATTCCCCCCCTTTCTTCTCCCCTCCCTCGTTCCTCCTTCTTCCTCCTCTGCCACCCTCCCCATCTTCCTTTTTTTTCTCCTGTTCCTTCTTCCCTACTCTTTTTTTTCTTCTTCCACGCGTCAAATTCAAAGAGATGCAAATGTTCTCAGGGCTGGGACCTGATGGAGTTGGAGCGCAGAGTGAATGTCAAAGGGGGGTGGAGGAGTGGAGTGGAGGAAGTGTGTTGCGGGGTGGAGTTAACACCGGCAACCATTGCTCGGCTCGGTCCGACACTGAATCTGGATAAATCGTTGCTGGGGAAAGGTGAGGCTTGTGTCCTGACAAGTGGAAGGAAGTGAGACAGAAGCAGCAACATCACCTCAACATTGAGACAGTGAAACGGATGGAGGTCATGAAATACTAAAGTACAGTTTCATAAAGTGAGTTTTCCAAATACGAGTGGATACTATGAGCCTACGGTAATTCATCTTTAGGGGTTTGCAGATT
Source organism: Cyclopterus lumpus (assembly GCF_009769545.1). Taxonomy (NCBI): domain Eukaryota; kingdom Metazoa; phylum Chordata; class Actinopteri; order Perciformes; family Cyclopteridae; genus Cyclopterus; species Cyclopterus lumpus. Next base: position 1,563,242 of record NC_046987.1, read on the forward strand.
GTCTTTTCAAAATAAACTTCCAATGTAGGTTGACTTAGTGTTCAGGTTTACTAATGTAAAAAAAGTACTTGGTCAGGTTAAACTGAAATTGTGTTTTGGGTCAAAATAAATATGTTTATTACGTTAAAAAAAAGTAGGTAAGTTACACTGAATAAGTAAAGTATAAGATTGACTGTTGATTTCACACAAACAGCAGTTTTCTGGGTGAAAGTATGTGTTTGTTTGACCGAACCATCCAAACATAATGAAGACTTAAACCCTACTGTACAGCTGCACCAATCAATATCAATAATCACGAGATTTGCCGGGTACATCCAACTGGTCAGAGGCCCTGAGGTAGACCGAGAACACTCTAGAGGGATTATATATGTGTCTGGGCGGGGAACACTTCAGGGTTCCACAGAAAGTACTGGAAAGCATTGCTGGGGAGAGGGTCCAAAGCCTGCTGCCCCCAAGACCCGGCCCCAGATAAGATGGATTGCTGGCCTTAAAAGATGTCGGTAGGAGCATTTACAGAATAAGTACATGCTCTACCCATTCCCCATAATGCTGAACAAAGGGGAAGTTTCATATCATATTTTCATTTCAATTGTGTTGAGTGCAGAGTTTAACCAGGAGGAGCGATTGTAGGATGAAGCTTGATGGCATAAGGAAGGAGAGCGAGGTGACCTGGAGCATAGGTGACAGTCGGAGAGGCACTTTCTGGCTCATCACCTCAGACACTAAGTGACAGCTGGGAATGGCCTGCAGTCGATGAGGTGAGGAGGCATCGATCAGACTGGCCGGTGTGAAAAGCCTGCAGGTCAAGCAGGACCCCCCCGCACCAGGATGACTGGATGAGGCCCCAAGTTGACGCGTATTCACTTCAGTATCTGACTTTCATCATTGAACTTAAACATGAATGCTGTGTACAGCATCACTTAACATGTGGTGGTGTAGAGTTAAAGTAGGACAATCAGTCAGTACTATTTAAATATTTAGTCACCATTTTCAGTGCGCTCCCCAGTGATCACTTGTCAATGAAATAGCAGCTAGTAGTGTAGCGGACTCACAGGACAGTCTTTGAAGTAAAATAAATATGCCAGCATCAATCTAAATGTATTTTAAATGATGTGATAGAATGCCTGCTTTTGTTGTTTTTAGGCTTTATGGCTATTTTGGCTGATGCTATTGCAGAGGGAGAGATTCAGCTGTGGCGCTCCCAGCTGACGCTGTTTGTCAGGACTAGCGTGAGCAGCACCAACCACTACCACTTCTTCCCGGGCCCAGTCGTTTTTCAGATACAATACTTCAGACCCATTGTGTAGGATTACAAGCCCACTGTTGGTAAGACGGAGACATGTCATAATGATATACTCTAATGATAAAGAAAATGTGTAGGGGGCGCTCTTTTGTTTGTGTAAGCAGCCATGGTTCCAAACAAACCATAAAACAAAACAAAGGGATTATTAAAAATTCACACATTCAAATTTATATCGTATTATTCTCATCTACATCTGTGCAGAAGGGCTTCATAGGTTCAAGCTATGGGCTTGGGGTAGAGAAACTATCAAGTAGGTTATGCATATTGTTAAAATGATCAGTGTTGGCACAGTATTATGGTTGTTACAGTAAACTATATAGATTACTATATAAACATTAAAACCACTTAGTTATGGATTTGACCAATTCTAACTTTGGACAGACCAGAGATTTTAAAGATTTAAACATTGGACACATAGGGACTTAGTCAGCAGTTAAGCAGCAACTTTAATACGATAGCGAATACCTTCTTAAATACTGATATAATAAAGGGTAAGATGCAGGAATGCCCTGTTCCTGGATGGATACATCCTCTGTTTAAAAGCTCTCTACACAGACTCCACAGCTGTCACCCATTTTCTGGTGTGCTGTTTTGTAACTACTGTACACGTTCTGTCTACTGTACCAGCCTCTAATCCATGTTCCCTCAATATGAGCCAGTGCTGCTTCTTCCTGCAGACCAGCCCATCATGAAGCAGCTTCACTGGCACTGGGTTAAGATGGATCACATGTGAACAGATCTGTGGCAGGCGGAGTGAAAGCCATGCATGCTGTTGAAGAAGAGAACGAGTGAAGGAATGGGAGAAATAGAAAGGAGGACAGTGGGACAGCCAGTGAGGGAGGGGGGAGGAAAAGGCTTCTCAACCCAAAGGACAAGTGAGGGATGAGTCCGCTGAGGGAGGAGCAGTAAATAAAAAAGGTGACTGAGTGTGTGCTGAGGGCGGAGGAGGAGTCTGCAGTAACGGAGGGAGGAGGAGAAAAGGACTTGGTAGAGGGGGACTGCCCACCTATCCATCCCTCTCCCTCCCTCCACCCCCCACCACCCCCCCTCCACCCCCCCCCCCCCCTCTCAATCCCTTTTCCTGACAGCTTCACCCTTCGGATCAGTAGAGCTGGGGATCGTGCATCTAATCCGTCCCCTGATGCATTTTTAATTGTGCGGGAGAGCAGAGTATATGTGATAGGATGGGGCTGGGGTAGCGGGTGGCAGGGGGCGCAGGGGGGGGGGCGTCATACTGTCAGTGGAGTTCGATTGGTGACAGACCAGCCCATAAAGATGAGGTGCTCAGGGTGGAAGTGATGGAATACAATGACGTATACTTGTACTTTGTGATGCAGAGGGCATGTTCAGTGGAGGTGGTTTAGCCACATTATGGACAGCAGATTGTGTTGACCACACAGGTCGTCATATTATCAGTGCTAATCAGTCACTCCCAAAGCTCGATGACAGTTGATGCACTTGAAGGATGATTTGGGTTAATCACAACCTGGTTGTAGCCCGGACCATTACACATTAACATTGCACTCGGGAAAAATACATTGCAGAGATCTGGGAAGGCAGCGGCAACGCTAACAAACGAAAAGGTGAGATGGAAAGAAACATTAAAGTGTGTCCAACTGAATTGCAAGAGAAAAGAACAGCAAAATACTAAATTATTACTCAAAATATATCCTAGTTTAAAAACAGACTTTGAGGGTTAAGGTGGGCGTACCGAACTGAACATGGTTGTGCATGCTCACAGCGTTGTTGTACAATGAAGAAGTATTACCAACATTTTAGCTCACTTATATTTTACTTGATAATCTGGATAAACTGTCTATATATGATATATTATCATTTAAAACTTGAATACCTCATTGCTTGAAACTCATTGGGATGATTATCAAGATGTTCTACTGCACTAATAAATAGTGAGTGGGTGGCAGAATATTAAGAACTGGGGCTGGCGACATATCTTAATAAGATCTGTATCCACACCAACAAGTTAAAGTCAGTTTAAAAGAGGAACGTCTTGGGTACTGTTAGTTATGTCATTACATTACATTACATATCATTTAGGTGACGACGATGTCATGGTCATGATGGCTAACTAACCCCACCTAGAAAAAAAAGAAAATAATAGATATTTACTGGGAATATTTAAATGATAAATGATCAAAGACAGAATACATCACCTTTCCTGGACATTACAACACGAACCAAAAGATAAGAGCCTGGACGTCCTCTGAGCAAACCTCTTGTCGTAAAAGTGGCAAAATGAAAACCATAAAAATGTCCAACTCAAAGGGAAAAAGCTCAGTTTCAGTGAGTTTGCATAAATGCTGCGGGATACAAATTGCCTGACTCTGAAAAGACAAATATGTAATCCACACTTGAGTGAAAAAGACACGAGATTCCTCACAAAAGGCAAGAAAAACATATGATGGCCATTAAGAATTGTGCGCTGTTTGAAAAGACATCCCGTCTAAGTGCCTCTTTACTTTCCGTGATGCAGCGAGTTGAATGGAAGTTCAAATTGTGGACTTAGACAATAGTTTACAGTGTGAGCATTCATCTATCACATCCTCTAAGAAGCCATCTGTACAGGATGAGAACAATGCTTCACAATTCACAAGTGAAGTGCTTGTGCGGGTCATTTTAACCAGCAAGGCAAGTTAAAAATGGAACTCTTGCTTTCTTTATTTTCCTCTTCAGCCAAGGCAACAAGACCTGTTCATGATATAAACCTCCTGAATACAAAGGAGGCACCTGCTTCCTTATCTCCTTCATGGTTTGGGGGTTGTGGGAGATTGAGACGCAAACTTTAATCTGAAAGTTTTTCACCACCACTTCCTTTATCTTGAAATATTCTCTTTCTCTGGTTTTACTAAGAATTGTTTTCTTGTACATTTGAATGTTAATACAATTCATCATAAAACAAAGTATAATTTCATCAATATCAACTCATACATCACCGGCTGTGTCCCTGCATCAAGTATATTATCCAAACGAAATGCCCTTGCCTGTGTGACCTATTTCATTAGTTCATTTCAGTTTTCAGTTTCCACTCTGCAAATTACTGATCAACTTTCCAAACTTTGAGCCTGATCTGCAACGAGGCAATTTACGGAAGTATCCATAAACGGAGCCAAAGCGGATTTGCAGAAAGATACGTGCTTCATTCCACAATGCCAAGCCACCAAATAGGTAAACAGGGGTGTGTGTGTGTGTGTGCGTGTGTGTGTGTGTGTGTGTGTGTGTGTGTGTGTGTGTGTGTGAGACAGTGTCTGCACGCATATTGGAAATAACACCTTGGGAATGGTCTGCGGTTCAACGTTCCCTCATGAAATATGATTTTATAAATCCTTCAAAAAAATTATAATAACCCAGATAAGCTCAGGGCTTAAGTGATCCGCAGAATCAGTGGTTTGAGAGTTTAACATCAGTACCTCTGAAGGTAATTCTGATGCAAATGTGCGTGAAGACTCCTAGATAAATGCCTTTGGCTGGTGAATGAGGTCCAGGTGGGAGTGTGCTTTATATGTTTCAGAGACTGAAAGGAAGAAGAAAAAAAGATGCTGTGTGGTGGAGGAAAAAAAAATAGAACAAATCCTAAACAAAATGCCGATGGCAGCTGTGCTGACTCGCCGCTTAGTGCTTTGTGACGGGCTTTGCTCTATTTCATGTGAGTATCATCCCTGGTCCTCATCCCTCTCTCCCTCCCTTCTTACCTCTCTATCACCCATTCACTCGCCTCCTCTATCAGTTAGCTTATAAACCAGCCGCTATTCCAGGCAATGATTAGCCCTGCTGCTCCTCATCTTTCACTCAAATGACTTTTTTGACCATTTCCACTGTTGGAAGGATGCTCCACCGCTTAGATGGAGCAGAAAAATAAGAAGTAACACGGAGAAGAAACACACAAACATCTAGGCCTACTGCAAGAAGTCAAAGTGTATTAAAGGATTACTTTGACATTTGGATTTTTAGTCTGCTATTTTTCTTTGCTAAGACTTAGGGAGATGCTTTTGTGTCTTGTTTAGCTTATTTATTTGGCTAGCCACAAGCTAATATTGTAGAGTCGTATACCTTCTAACGGCCTATTAACGGCTCTCCTCATAGCAGCTTAAAAGGAATAATTCAACATTTTGGAAATTAATCTTTTTTTGCTGTCTCACAGAGTGTGAGGAAAAGCTGATCCATTGCAAGTTTGTGGTGAGTTGAAGTCGGGATATGGTTAGCTTAGCCTAGCAAAAAGACTGCAGACGGAGAAGCAGCTAACCTTGTTCAAAGTGAATAATTATTCTTACCAACTCTTAAATTCAGTAAATAACATGTAGCATCTTTGTTGTTTAAAAAAATGAAACAAACAGAAATATAAAATTGACCGCTCCTCTTTTTGTAGCCTTATGCTAAGCTATGTTAACTTTTTCCTGACTACATTTGTGTATACTGAACACAAAAAAAGATTGATATCAATCATTTCATCTACACAAAAAAATAATTCAATAATATGGACACGTGACAAACAAGTACCTTATAATCATTAAGATTACAGACCTTAATCCACTCTCCATCCACGTGTCTTCAGTGTTTGAATTGAAGGAAGACAAACTTTTATCCAAAAGAAAATAGCCAAAGGGCTTTGTGAAGGATCTCATGGACCTATGAGTAAGCAAACCAGGACCCATCAACATTTGATATATTAATTGCTCTCAGGAAGTAAAAGATTTCTACGAATAAAAGAAACAAAGTTTCTAAACTACATTATCAACCTAACTGTTAAATCTAACTTCATTCTCCCTTTTCTATAAACTTTACCAAAGTTATGAGGGTTACATTTTTTAAAACCGAAGGTTTTTGGGGGAACTAATGAACTTCATATGAGTTCACAATGACATCTTCAGACCAAAGTTCATGACACCTGTGTGCCTGGTTCATTTTGTCCGTATCATAGCCGTTAAGTTGTATTGTCTTATCAAGTGGATCATGTGATGGCAGCAGATATGGTTGATAGGAGATTCATAATTGGAAAATCCCAATATGATTAGTACATGATGAAACAGAACAACAGCATTCTCATTACTCGGGGTGTTGGAAGAGATCCTTTTCTTTGTAAACGTCCTGCATTAAAGTTATTTTACTATGTTAATAGTTCACCATCTCCGTATGATGCAAAACAGCGCAGTAGTTACATTTACAAGGCTGTTGTACCTTTTTTGGTCCTTTTATGGTAGAGGATAACAGAAGCTAGTAAGAGCCTATTTTAGCCATGTTCAATGGAATGTAGCTGGAGCACTTAAAAAATGTAGAGCCGGAGATGAGGTGTCATGGATTCTCAGATCTGATCATGGAGTCATTTGTGTGCGTAGTGTTAATTACCAGCACATACACAGTCCCTAATGCCTTTCAAATGAACTCCCCAATACTCCCTTCTTTTAAATCTGGGACTCTAATGAATGGTGAAATTGAAAATCCCCATATTGATGTCATCTTTTGCCAATCTTTTGCCACTGATAATTTTTTCTACCTATTATTAACCGTGCTGTGCCTTCAAAAGTGAAATAAACCCCTGCTGCTTCAGTTTCCCTCAAAGGCCATCACTAGCCATTTTAAGCACACACTAATAATTGCCATGACAAACCCAGGCCTTGGTATCAATTAGCACCTGAATAGGGGACTGCGGGTGGGTTTAATGGGAGCTGTTAGTCCGCCAGCGGATTGTAAGTGCTACATAAAACTCTACACGGCTCCTACAGTAAGTGGCCGGCCAACCATGTTGTTCTTTTGTTTTCACCAATCTACTAGGCTGAAGGCTTTTGTTTCTTTTCTGTCCTCTTTTGGCCCGCTAATGGAGCAGGTCTCACAGCCTGGCATGACCCATCACTCAGCTCGAAGAGGAAATTAAAACGCAAAACAATTATTCTACTTGTGCAGGAATGAGAATTAAGGTGTATTATTGTCTAATATAATTAGGTCAGAGTGAAATCATGGTATTTTGGGTTTGTAGCATATCTGGCATTAAGAACAGATGGAAAGCATGGCTGTTATGTTGAGAGGACCTGGTGTAATGGAACGTGTCAGTACATGTTCTGCACCAAGAAAAGTCAGGAAAACAGGTTGTAACTAAATAGGATACAACTAAAAACATGCAGGGAGTGCACTTGTTTAACATTTTAAAGCAAGATCTCACAGAAATATGTCAAATGGCCACAACCTTAACATAAAGTGATGGCGGCAAGTACTTATGTGAAACATAAAGTACATCTCATACAATTATGTGGTATGACAATGTACGTGCCAGCACAATGGAAACAATCTAACTTTAGGTTTAGGAAGAAACGTGTAAAAAGTAGATGAGTATTGAAAGGAATTAAAGGTCCAAAGTATGAGGAAAGATAAATGCAAGTACACAGAGGAGCATGTGTATATAAAGGCGCATTAGCCCATAGATGAGCACAGAGCGAGCTCAGGATGTGTACACATGTACACTTTGTGGTGCTCTCCTCCTTTTATTGGACACAGATATTAGCAGGGGAGAACATACATGAGAAGATTCCCAGCATCTCTTCCCAGCCTTCCATCTGAGCGCTCCGGAGGGAACGTGTCCCAGCCTGAGGGATGAGGAATGGCCTTAATGAAGTCGGACAAGCCGCAATACGTGCATGAGAACGATTTTAAATATTGATATGATGTCACTACGCAGCTGCATACACGGGTTACAGTGGATCAGTTAGCTTGTGATGGCCCACGCCTAATGCTGCAGCACAAGGGGGATGATTAGTCTCATCAGAGGTGATTGTGTATTCTGTGGGAGGTGCAAACACAACGCATGCACCATTTGAATCAAAGTGGCCTCCTGTCTTTCTGTGCAGCTCCAACGGACCGCTGTGCTATCAATTTATTTTCAGACTGTAAATTATTCACAGGCTCACGTAATTAACAGCTAGTGAATTTATATCATACGGCTATGCAAAGTATTAATGGGCTTTTATTAAAGGGCTTCATCAAGGTACAGGAGGCCTTTCAGGGGCGGAATAAATGGTGCTGTAATTGTTCAAAGACAAAGACGTGTGTGGTGGCGTGAATGGATGGGATCAATTTAGAGAAGTGTTCCTCCTGCGAGGCGAGAGCTGAAAGCACAGGATGTTTAATAAGCGGAACAAAATCAAACAAATCACAAAACAGTAGAGGAAACGGCCCAAAGTCTGACGCATGCAAGGCAACATAAATCCCACAACAGGCCAGACTAGATCTGAGATTGTGGGGCAACTAAGGAGAGGCAAGAGGTTTGAAAAGAGGGTTGTGTTCAACATTACATAAACATGAGAGACACACAAGTTCCCATGCTGTGCCGAGAGCTGCGCAGCGTTTACTTTGAGCCCTCGGAGTTAAAACAAATCTTGAGGTCAAACTTCAGGCCCATCCGCTCAGGCGCGGGTCAGTGTTAAATTATTCAGCCAGCCGGGGACTGCGGAGACGGACCAGATCAAGCAAGTCGAGTGATGCCAGTAACACGCCAGAGACCCAGCAGCATCCACCCCAAAAGACTGTAAACAACATCCATTTTCAAGCCACAGACACTTGTTTATTGAAGTACCAGCGACCACTACAGATGTTGTGAAAACAGAAAATAACATATTTCTCACACAACATCTCGACATGAGGGGTGAAGGAAAGTGAAATGTATCGGGGCCGGGCTGAACTTTGATCTCACTGATCAGTTGCTTTGGTGTTTCTATGTGGATTTCTGTTTTCAGGATTATTTTGGGGAACCCATAGAACTATGGGTTCTGCCAACCCTGACCCAGGACCATCATCACTCTTGTCTAGGTCCCATCTCCCATAACCCGTCACTCAGTGAATTATAATGTTTATTATTTCAAATATGTGAAAAAATGAAATTGCTGCTCTCCTGAATGAATTGTTGCTCTCCTGAAGGTTTCTTCCTTTTTTCCCTGTGAAAGGTTATTTTTGGAGAGTTTTTCCTGATCCGGTGTGAGGTCAAAGGTCAGGGATGTCGTATGTGTACAGATTGTAAAGTCCTCTGAGGATAATTAGTCATTTGTGATATTGGGCTATATAAAATAAACTGAATTGAATTGAACATAGAAAATCATCAGATCATCAGATCATTACTTGTTTTACATGTTTGTAATGTCTTGTCTTTAGATAAGGAAATGAGACATTATTTTAATAAACATATCCTAATTTACAAAAATGTGAGAACCTTTGTAATTTGTAATTTGTGATATTGGGCTATACAAAATAAACTGAATTGAATTAATGCCCTGGATTGAGGCTGGAGATCTGCACGTGGGTGGAGACTAGATCCATCATGACTTGTTACTGGTTATTTTCTTGAGCTTTCCTGTCAGTACTTGTGTCACTAACTTCCTGAAAGGTTTCCATTCTCCAAACTCTAGTCATGAGACTCATGCGTGGAGGGAAGGCCGAGATCATTACAAGCATGAAGAAAAGGATGACTATTATCACACATATAGAGCCCATGTATGTTCAGTGCTTATGGGATATCGCGTAGAGCCCATTTCAATTCCCGGCTCCCAGGCCGCTCAGCGCACCAGTCCGCCCTATTAATCCCAACCAAGGAGTCCATTTCAGTCAGTGCATCTCCCGTCGCTTTTCCTTTCCACTGCCGGTGTCACCCCTCCTTCTCCATTCCCAGGCACAGCCAGGGTTAACATGCTAATTCCATTTTATGAGCTCTGACGGAGCCCACTCTCCAACACTTACATCTGTTCAACAATTATTAGACCGTTTTTTGCTATAAAAAATTCAACACCCCCGAGTGTCACACAGGCAAAACCTGAAAATGTATGCAGTGAACGGAATGGTTAATTTCTCAAAGGGGATGGGCTGAAAAACAGAGAATTACTATGAGATTCTGCATTTAAATGAGCCATAGCTGGATGACTCGGCTTGGCCGGGTAAAGCACAGGACACAAATTAAAGAAGTATATAACTAACGTTGAACAATAACCTCGCTGCTTGTCCTTCACGCGAGGCAAGCCGTAGGGTGTCTGACGCTCGCATTGGGACCGGTTAATACTCCGCCGATAAATGATATCTCAAAGGGGTAATACCCTGATATTTCAGAAATTTGCTGTCATCTCCTTTGCAATATCTCTAACTGTTATTGTTGAAAACAACATATTCACGTGAAGAGTGCAGAAGCAACAGTCACTTAGGGAGGAGTGCCTCAGCAAAGGGTCAAGTGAATGGAAACATATTATTGTGTGGTTCATTTTTTACTTCTTTTGTATTTGTGTTCAAAAGCAATATGGAAGCAATTCAATTCAAATCAGTTTATTTTCTATAGCAACAACACAGTGTTGAAACGTGACACAGAATAAGAACTTGCTGGTAGAAGATGAAGACTGCAATTGTCTGAAAAAGGCATTGCGTTTTCAATCAAGTTTAATTTTGTATCCAGGTAACACAACTCTAAATGACACATGCTAAACAGCATCTGTCCACCCCTCCATCTGCAGAGATAAGACGTGTTGAAGCCTGAGCTGCGGCACTTTTCACCAGGGCATTGGTAGCCCTGCCTGAGCGGCCTCATTAACATATACCACTGTGTGAAAAATGTGTGAAATAATGTGAAAGAAAATGTAAAGGCAATACCCCACTTAATGCAATTGCTGGGCCTTAATTGATGAATCTACTTTGTCATGTCCACGCAGGGAGACTGGTGGAGGAGCCGCCATGACAGATATCTTTAATAAAGTTGCTCTTCAAGTGTCAGGATATATGATCATAATTGCCTGCCCGGGAATCATTTTCAAATCAGTATCTCCTGTGTGAGACAGGAGGAAGAGAAGACCCCCAATGTGCAGCTAGACCAGGAGAAATGGCTGGATCCCACATTTAAGCTGTAATCAATTAAATTCTAAATTAGACATGATAGAGTCCTAATTACCCTGAACAGGAATAGAGATAATCAAATAGTTGCTTAGTGGCCGCGTTAAGCTTGGGATGAGTATACATTTGTAGAAACCATTGTACATTCATGGATGGCACACCTCATGGCTTGTCGGGACCTGTGTGTGAGGATAATGATAGTAGTGAGGAGAGGGGTGATGAATAACTGCTCAAGGCCTAATGGGGACTTTATTTAGATGAGGGCCAGGGAGCCGGACGGCCACCTTGTGCCTTCAACCCCCCCACACACACCCCCACACCCCCACCCCCGCGGAAAGTATAATTCCTGAATCCCTTTGACCCCCCTGCACCCCACTTCCATGCACACCACCTACCTCCTCAACTTGAACAGGCTGTGAGGGATGACCCTGAGAATCACATTATGTATATTTCTTTAGCGGTCTGTGCGCATTTGCATGTAGAAGACAGTTAAAATAAGGCCATAAATCAGCAGGCAAACATATAAATGGATTTGCGGGGAGATTGAAACCCCCTGCGAGTCTCCTAGGCAAATATTTCAAGCCTTCTTCGTTGCCGGGCTTGGAGATACCAGCTGTCATTAACTAGCCCGGGCCTCTCTGACCACTCGGCTTGTATTTTAGCTTCATTACACGACTCAGAAGGGGGGCTGCCCCTAAATCTACTTGCACATTCTGATACATGCTTTGTTATCAGCGTAGAAAGCCAAAGCGTTATCTAAATTCTTCAATATGTTGTTTGTTTAATGTCAAGGAAGCAACATTGTTGCCTGAACCACTGTCGATGTCTAACGTGGCTATCTGGCAATACCTCGTGTTGTACAATGCATTGGGATATGTAATATGGCAGTTTAATGTATGCTTACTGTATATTCATTATCATCAGGAGCAATCGGGCTACACCACAGGAACATACATTCATTAGGAACTAATTTGCTAATTTCATACATTTTGATCCTGTCTTAAATTTGTAATTTTTTTTATCTGGGTCGAGTGAATTTAAAAACACTGCGGTTGCTATAAACGAGCTTGACTGCTTAAAAATGGCGGGTTTGTGTCGGATGTCCCGTGCAGTGTTTTAACTCCACCGTCTTGTATCGTCGACCATGGATGGTAAAAAGAAAAAAAAAACAGGTACCACTTACTGGACACAACATTTTCTAATGGACACCTGAAGATAAACGTTTAAATATGAAACAAACTGAACGCAGCTGCAGTTACAGCAAAGCAAAATCTTAATGAGCTGCTCTTCCTTCCACTGAAGGATCTCCTGGGCTCCTGGGTGTGGCACTGAATGACCAGCTGTCTTTCGCTGCTTACAACTCTGCAACAACCCGCAACTTCAGGAGGTTACGTCCATTCTTCACCCAGGAGGCGGCGCAGGCTCTGGTCCAAGCTCTGGTCCTCTTGTGCCTAGACTACTGCATCTCGCTTCTGGGCGACGTGCCTACATGTGCCATCTGACCTTTCGAGGCCATCCAGAATGCAGCAGCCTTGCTGGTCTTCAACTTAGCCACAATCTCCCACCCTACCCCGCTCTTCCGTACCCTGCACTGGTTCCTGGAGGCTGCTCTGTTACAATATAAGACACCAGTACTTGCCGATTGTGCTATCGGCTTGCTACACCCTCACTAAGAATGGGGCCTGGCTACAATACTACAAAACCACAACTGGATCACACACACACACATCTCACATGACAGACTGAAAGCACAGCTCCTCAGACTGCACGTTGGCCCATAAAATAACAACAAATTAAAATGCTGTTGTCTAAATGTGGCACTTACATTTTTTGGGTTGTAGCCACATAGGTGAATGCATTTATTGTAAGTTGCTTTGGATTCGAGAGTGTCAGCTATATGAATGAAACTAGTGTAAATGCTATGCTTGACTGACCTGCACAGAGCCCTGACCTCAACTCCATCCAACACAATTGGGATGAACTGGACTGTGAACCAGACCTTAAACCTCAACAAGAGTGCTGGTCCTCACTAATGCTCTTTTTGTTGGTTCAACAACTGGTGGAAAGATTGAACCCAGAGGAATGGAGGCTGTTATAGCATCACATTAATTTATCATTTTTTTAAGATAATTTATGGCTTCAGTTAATTTAGAAAAATAATGTTTTTTTAATGTGTTTCGGCTGACCTTCAGTGGGACACTCACCTTAATAACTATAGCAAAACAAATCTCACATACAATCAAGATGCACCATCTTGAGCATTAGATGTCAGGCGAACTCCAATCGGAGCATTAAAGGGGCTTGTTGTTCCCCCAATCACACAGATGCCTCTTTGTCATCATGCAGACGTCCATCATGTCACAGCAGTCCAGTACAGACTACCCAAGTCATCGCAGAGCATCAACCAGCAAGGCCCAGATGTTCTCCAGCAGCTGAGTGAGGCAAAGCATGGCATGTCCAGTCAAAGAAGCAGCATCTTCCATGTTGGCCAACACCTGCCTTTACAGCTGCTCCGCCTCAGGTTCCATCTCACTGCATCCACAACAACTACGGCAGAGAGTGAAACATCTTGATAGAAGTTACTGGAAGCCACCCTCCACCGGGGAAGTTGTCAGGCTCACATATGGCTTTTGCAGGAGACAATGAGAAGAGGTGGCTGCTATTTACAATTGGATAGAGTTGGTAGACTTGGTGAAGACTCGTTCAACTAAATATGGTCAAATCTGCATTTGGAACTGGTAGAGGGTGATTGCAGTTATGTACTGGCTACACACTTCTGTGTTTGATTTCACAATTTAACTGTAAACAACATCTTGGCTTTTGTTTGTGTGATCTGATTCTTTCAATGGTGATGTGCAGTCAATAAATAAATGATCTAAAACCTTCCATATAGAATGCATGGTCACTGAGTTGTTTCATGCTACGAGTTAACCCAAAGGTTCTCCCCAAATTGTCAAATGGAGGGTGTAAAGGATCTTCACTGCATGGATAACAGAATGAGAACTGCCCATTGTGGGGGAAAGAAGTGCCTCGAATAGCGTCAATTAGCAGAGAGTGCATAGCCCCAGATTTTGGGCTGTATCTTTAAGGGGATTCTGTCTCAGTGTTTAGGCAATGTGCAAATGGCTGGGTAGTGCCTGATGCATTTCATCAAGCTCAAGTAATGTACTTGTACACACACTTTGGGTGAGTTCTGTACACCATTAAAACATATCAAGACACCAGGAATCTCTGCAAAGAGTGTGATGTTTTAAAGACTTTTTAAATCCAATAACACACATACTATAAACAACTCTACATTTATAGAGCTCTTCAAAAGCAGGACACAACGTGATTCACAGGGCAGGAAAAACAAGATTGAAAGCTACAATAAAAGAGTAACCAGATTAAACTTATTGATCACCTAAATCTGCTGGTTATGGCCATGATGTTCACCAGAGGAAGGGATCTAGTGAGAGGACCTTGATGTTAGATATTAAATACTTATGTAAACATACATACCTATATGTGGGCACTGTTCATCGATACATCTTTGTATCCAGGGACATAGTGAGGACACATACAATTGTAGGGGATGTGGGGGTTTATACAACCTGTTACTAAAACTTCTATATCTGGAAATCAGGTATAAACAAGTCCAGAACCGTGATCAGTGAATACATCATATTTTAGTTTGAAATGCATTCAGGCCATGTTTCTACATTGCTATAATAGGACTGAGGTTCTGGTTATTGCACCTGATGATGCTGTCCCTACGGTCAAGCAGAGCATTGGTTCACTCTCCTCTGATGTCCACCTCGACCTGTGTAATCTCAGGGTAATATTTGACCAATCCTTGTCGTTTGACCCCCATGTTAAGCAGCTGTCCAGATCTTGTTTCTTCCACCAAAGAAACATTGGCAAGCCGAGATCTGTATTATCAACAGCTGAATTAGATGATCATACATGCTGTTATCTCTTCTCGTATTAGATATTGTAATGCACTTTTCTCCTCACGATTATCTGCAATTAACCGGTTGCAGGTAATCCAGAAACAGATGCTACCAGATTACTGAAGAGGACAAATAGACAATCACACATCACCCCTATACTCAGATCTCTTCACTGGCTCCTTGTAGAGTAAAGGATCCACTTTTAAATCCTCCCTCTGACTTCCAGAGCACTGCACGGTCAGACTCCTGCATATGTGGCTGAACTACCTCGCCCTTATTTACCAGCCTTCAGTCTCAGGTCCAACCAGTTAAATCTTCTGTCCGTCCCACACACTAAGACACGTGGTGACCGAGCTTTTGAGGCAGTAGCACCAGAGCTATGGAATGCTCTGCATGCACCCCTACAGTTTGCTGATTCGGTGACTTCATTTAAAAATCAACTCAAGACATACCTTCTTAAAATACATCTTCTGTGTTCACAACTTCTTGTAATTTATTGGCCCCTTGTATGGTCATATTGTGTTAATTTTGTTTTCTTATTACTACTCCTGTCAAGCACTTTGTGACTTCTGTCTGTAAAAAGTGTAATATAAGTCCATCCATCTATCCATCCATTCATCCATTCATCCATCCATCTGACCATCCATCTATCCACCCATTCATCCATTTAGTCATCCATCCATTCATCCATCTATCCACCCATTCATCCATTTAGTCATTCATCCATTCATCCATCTATCCACCCATTCATCCATTTAGTCATTCATCCATTCATCCATCTATCCACCCATTCATCCATTTAGTCATTCATCCATTCATCCACCTATCCACCCATTCATCCATTTAGTCATTCATCCATTCATCCACCTGTCCACCCATTCATCCATCCATCTGACCATCCATCTATCCATCCATTCACCCATTTAGTCATTCATCCATTCATCCACCTATCCACCCATTCATCCACCCATCTGACCATCCATCTATACATCCATTCATCCATTTAGTCATTCATCCATCCATCCATCCATTCATTACCATTTATCTGACGGTGTCAACTGGCAAACTGGCAAAAGCCGAACATTAGCGTACTATGTTGTTGTATAGACTGAAACATTTCCTCTCTCATAATACACACACAGTGAGGCTGCGTCTCTCAGCTTATGACTTCCTGTTTACTATGTGTGGCAGCCTTTCAAATGAGAAAAATAAATGAAAACACATTACATTTTAATTAATATCAAAACGAAAGGAAGGCGACACCTAATCGCCATGTAAACACAGAGATGGCGCTTCCAGCTCTTCTCATTATTTATGGGAGTGGACACATCCTCGTCACATTACATTAGAGAGCAGGGAGGCGGGCCGTGTCGAGGTCAGCACGAAGATCCTGCAGCATGTGACACATCAACCACACACAACACCGCTGACTGCCTGCTGTTTCACTGGCATCCTGACGGACTTTAACATATCTCAGAGCAACAACTTTATACAAGGCATGTAAAGGCTTTGTGAAAGTTTTCAGCCAGCCACAGTGCACGTCTGTTGTCACATATGACAAGAAGCCAAATCAAGGCCGCACCAAACGCACACAAAGAGACAACAAGGGCAGATAAACAGACACATATCTGCTTTAGGCCCAACCCAGTTGGCAGAAAGAATGTTGCCATTGTTTGTTTCTGCAAACCATGGATGAGTTGAATGTCGATGGGTCTGAACATCGAACATCTGCCCCACCCCCCCCCCCCCCCCCCCCCCCCCCCCCCCCCCCCCCCCCCCCCCCCCCCCCCCCCCCCCCCCCTGCCTCCTTGCCCCTGCTTCCTGCATCCAGCTTCTGGCCTGGACCTGGCCTCCTTCCCAATGGCCCTGCCTCCTTCTTTGTGCCTCCTGCCTCAAAGGCCTGGCCTCATTGGTCCGGCCTTCTGTTTCATGGATTGTGGAGGTCTGGATCGTGGTCCCTGCCTACTACTAATTATTCATACATTTCTGTCATATTCAGTGTAGTGCTGTTCATTCTGTACACATGACATCTATTCATCTATCCATCCGGGGAGAGGGATCCTCCTCTGTTGCTCTCCTGAAGGGTTCTTCCTGTTTTCCCCCCTTAAAAGGGTTTTTTCTATTATTTGGGAGTTTTTCCTGATCCGATGTGAGGTCAAAGGTCAGGGATGTTAAATGTGTACAGATTGTTAAGCCCTCTGAGGCAAATTTGTAATCTTGGGCTATACAAAATAAACTGCATTGAATTGAACCAAAACTACATTTCATATTTATATGAACCTCATATCGTGTCGTCAGAGCTGAAATGCACAATTCCATGTTGTAATGTTTTGAAGCATTTGGATGATAACATAACATAACAAGCATAATGACGTCACAGGCATCAATAAATACGTATTGTTAAGTAACTAGTGTAACAAACTTATGTAACAACCGAAAAGTCAACGTTTACTTTTAGTTTCACACGGACGGGAAGTCCTGTGGGTTTATAAAATCAAACTTTGCATTTGTAAGTTTCTTTATATCAAGAACATTCTATGTTTTATAAAGTGCACATCATAGTATTAGTCGTGGCCGGAGGCATCGTGTTTATGGGTTGCCTGCAGGGACTTAATAATTTGGTGGTCAAAGGTCACTGTGCCATCACAAAACACATTTTTGGCCAAATCTCTAGAATTCATGTGCTAATTAACAATGACAATTATATGCAAATGTCTAATAGGATAAAATGATGAAGTGATGACTTTGGACGGTCATGGATGGAGTGCAACTTCACTGGTTGGTGAAAGCTTTCAACCGCAAGGTTGTAATTCTAGTTTATTTACTGTAGCTGTTATCAAACAAATGAGGAGATAGCGGATTTGTTAAGGGACTATTTTCAGGTGCGGAGCAATACTAATTTGGTGCTTTGGTTGCTATTTTTGGAATGAGTCAAAATAAAATAGAGTGTGTGTTTTTGTGGCAATGAAGAAACTCATGACATTTGTTTTGAAGCAGACAAATATCACACACTTTATTCTTTGCCTTGACTTCAGCCCTGTGAGAGTGTATCATCCCAGGTGATTTCAGGAAGTGGTGACCAGCTAAAATAATTTTTTTATTTGAATCAATTCTGATTCTGATTCTGGTTCTGAAAGATAGTTAATTAGACAAAGACTGGACATCTCAAATAATGAGGATTTGATTCTATTTAAATAATTCTTGCCTGAAAAGTATCAAGCTGAAATATAAATTCTCTCATGGTTGAAAACGTACCCATCATGACTTTTGACTACTTTCTCTCTGCTGACCTAAATTTTCATATTTGCTTGGACACCATCTCCTGAAATCACCTGTGATGTGACATCACTTCTCTGTTGCTCTAAGTTTTGAAAAAGGTAATATCATTTGAGAAGTATGAAAACATCTATAATAGCAATACCACATTGCCATGAAGTTTTCATCCAACAGCGAGTGGCGTGAGTGTCCATGCATTTGCATGTGTACGCCTTGGTCCCTCTGGACCCCATAACACATATTTGATATTGATATTATCATATTGTCAAACATGCAACAAAGAACCTTTAATCACTTCAGATAGAAACCAAAGGTCAGAGGGATGAGTGATGTACATGTACCATCAGCTGAGGTACAGTCTTGTATACATCTCAGCCTCATGCAGAGGAGTGAACTACTGCAGCTCAAAGATGGCCCATTTGGTCCGATATATATTTAATTGTCCTACATTCAAATGTGTGAGCACCGTCCGAGGAATGCAAATTGAGACGCTTGCAAATGGAGTTTCTACAATATCAAGCCTTGTTAGCGCAGCAGTAGCAAAGCACTAAGGACAATCAAGGCACCTTGTCACTTGCTTTTTTTTATCTTGTGCTTTTTTTCATCTCCCACCTCCTTGTGAAGAGAAAGCACTTTGAATCTCGCTAGTTTTTCTCCGCCATTTACATAACAAAGCCCCCAAGAATAAGGTAGAGGTGTGATGAAGCAGCCTCCACTACTGCTTCTGAACACCCATCCACATGCTTCAGACACACACACACACACACACACAGACAGATGGAGGCATGTGCGCATGCACACATATCCACATGTATTCAGGCTTTTTATCTCTCAATAAAAGTATCCGACAACCAAAACCCCAAAGATCTCCGATGCATGGCTTCACACGCCGGCTACACAGTCAGCAAAATAAATTGAAAGCATTAAGAGAAAGTCAAAAAAAGTGAGCGACTGAGAGGAACAGAGAGAGAAAGAAAAACAAAATAAGAAAATAACCTCTCTGTACCAACTACAATCCCCCCACTGCCACCTACATATAACCCCCCTTTGCCCTCCCCCTCCCCCAGCCCATCCTCAACCCAGTACAGCTCCCCACTTGGAAAGAAACGGGATGAAATGACATTATGCATATGAAAATGTCCAGAAAGATGTTTGATTTATGTATGCATTAGATGCAAATTCTATTACGGGACACAAGGCGGGCTGGGAGATTTCCCACTGAACACTTGGCTGCCCTGATCAAACCCCATCTCATTAATTCAGACAAGAGGGGAGAAAGATAGAGGGAGTGAAAGAGGAAGAATTGGAAGAAATTTACAACCCAGACATAGATTTCTCAAAAAAAGCCGGGGAGAGGGGTGTTGGTGGAGGGGCCAAACCCCATCCATCCCTCTGAGGTTGACGCCCACTGCTGTGGAGGAGAATCAAGAACCCGTCCAGTTGGTAACAGAAACATTTGGATGGGATAGAAGAATAACACAAATCAATTATTGTATTTGCTAAGCACTTCAGATAATATATTCAAGAAGACCAAATTGTGGGAATCATACCTATTTGTGTTGGAGTAGTTTATTATGAATCTCAGGAAAACACCTACTTTGTTACAACCCGTGTCTGTTCTATCAGTTCCAACTGTACAAAATAACAATAGCAATAGTTTGACAGGGCAAAAAAACACAACAATCAGATTTGCAGACGGGCTGAATCAATCAATCAAAAATGTATTTCTACAGCACCTTGCGTCCAGGGAAGTGCA
Source organism: Cyclopterus lumpus (assembly GCF_009769545.1). Lineage (NCBI taxonomy): Eukaryota > Metazoa > Chordata > Actinopteri > Perciformes > Cyclopteridae > Cyclopterus > Cyclopterus lumpus. The sequence goes on from NC_046987.1 coordinate 1,583,373, forward strand.
ATTCAAAGTGCTGTGCAGATGACTGACAAGCCGATAATGAGGCCGCACCAATGTAAAGAGGGAAAAGTATGGAAATCAAAGAAGAAATAGAAAAATATAAGCTAGTAGCTAAATAAGGACTAAACGTGTGTGTTGTAAACATCCATCAAGGTTTACAGAACCGCCTATTTCATCTTTGACCTGCAGCGTTATAAGAAATATATAATATGTTGCTTGTTTACGACCAGCGTTTGGGGCCCAATCTAGACAAAACATTTGGAAAATACAATGTCATCATTAACCAAAGAAACAATGGTCAGTTTTAAAAGTTAAACGCACGTTTTAGGGTAAAGTATTGCCGTCGTTCCCACGGTTGAAGAGAGATCTCCAGGTCTATGCGCCATTCAAATACTGTGAAAGTAGGAAAAGGCTCAGCACGCTGCCAGAATTCAGAAACTTACCCTGAGACAGGCAATATTAATGCAAACTTTAATATTTACTGCTTCAATACACCAAACTTATGTATTAAAACTAGCAAACCACACATAGAGTGAACTTCATATTTCCATTAAAGCCTCCATTTCCTGCCAGTTCATCTGTCCATATGATCACATGTCACATCAAAAAAGAAATAAGAGACAAGGTGAGATGGTGACAGAGAGCGACTGGCTTCAGGTGATGCAGGTTTCTCTCTCTCTCGCTCTCCCCTCTCTTTCTCCCATCACTTCCTCCCGCAGCCCCTCGTATGATTGAGGTCAGACGGGGAATTCTTCCCTGGCCTAACTAATGTGATTGCATCAGAGCAATACTCTTAAACGACATCACTCCCCTGATCTGCATACTAATTGGCCCTGCTCTGTCCTTGACACTGACCTTGGGAGGAAGAGGCCTTCAATCCCCCGAGGTTGTGTGTGTGTGTTTGTGTGTGTGTGTGTGCGTGCGTCTGTGTGTGTGTGTGTGTGTGTGTGTGTGCGTGGTGGGGGCGAAAAAAATACGGCGTCCGTCCATTGCTCACATTTCCATGCAAAGACGCCCTCGCTCTGCATAACCTCCTCCCGCCTTGCCTCATGGTACATCAACCCCGTCCCCCCCAATACGCACACATACATACGCACCCTCGCCCTCTGCCACCCCTATCTCTCCTCTCTATGCATCAATGCAAATTATAACAATGGCCGAGGCTTTATTCGGCAGGGGTAAGCCTGCGTGACCTTCTGTGACGGGGAGCAGCAGAGACAAAAGGCCATTTCTCTCTGAATAAGCACATGGACAGCAGCGTCTCCCCATCCCGGGCAGGGGAGGAGGAGGAGGAGGTGGTGGTAGTAGATAGGGCCCACAAGCTAAATTGTAAGCATTTTTAAAGCAAAAAAGGGCAGAATGGAAATGAATGCAGAGCGACGCAGTAGGGAGAGAGCCCCGGCCCTTTGGAGACCGCTGACGGAGGACGAGTCGGGTTTGTTGATCGAGACTTAGCTCTGCGGAACTGACAAGAGCAGCTGGCTGGGAAATTTGCATGTTTTATTTATGTATTTTCATTAGAAATAGATTGGTATGGTCTCCCGGCTGGTGGCTTGTCGGCTGCCATGTAGCCAGTATATCCTGTGTTTGAATCCTGCGGGGGATTGGTTGTCGCAAATGCCACCCTTCTCTCCTTAATGTCAGTGAATCAGAAAGGCCAAATGTGACACAATCGTGTAAGGATTACACATTACAGCAATCTCTGGACATCCTGACCAATCAAACCAAGTTCAACTGACTGATCAAAATCATGTGAATGCAGAGCGTAAGCAAAGTCTCTGGAAGTGCTAAAAGTGGGAGGACGCTCCAAACCAAGAGATCGTCCTCCAGCGTCTGAAACCCTTCATAATTTCTGTCATATTCATGTAATGTGTTTATGTAACTCTGTAATGCTGTTCATTCTGTACATATATCATATATTGCTTCTGAAGGTTTCTTCCCTTTTTTCCCCCTGAATGTATTTTTTATGTTTTTTTGGGAGGTCAAAGGTCAGGGATATCATATGTGTACAGATTGTAAAGCCCTCCGAGGCAAATTTGTAATTTGTGATTCTGGGCTATACAAAATAAACTGAATTGAATGGAATTGAATGTGAGACCATCAAGCCAACTAGCATGCCCACACAACAGCTTCTCCACGTTTGCCTCCATGCCTGGTGGGATGATGATACTTAATGCAACCAAGTTCCTTTGAAGCTCACTGAATCCTCCATTCAAAGTGGACTTGCTGTAGATTTGTTGCCTCTTACCAAAAGGTGTCTTCGATTCTGCCCATTTTTGGAATCCTCGTCATGATAGTGACGACTCAAAAGGTGATATTTTACACATTGGTCTTTATTCTGATCATTTAGCCACTATAATAAAGACTTTTCAATCTTAGTACCTTGGCAAAGAAGTGTGCCTCAAGCTTTTCTGGGGAATCCATCCCCCTTGGTTGTGGACATTGTGTGCCTACATTGTGTGACGTTGCTGTTGGATCCTCATACGTGTTGTGTTTATTCATCTGGTAAACAATTAGATTTGGATTGGTAATAACGGATGTATACAACTCTCTTTCAGGGAGCTCTAAAGAAGCAACTGAACTTCTGCTGGGTGAGCTAATCACATTAGATCTTAGTCAAGTCAACTCAACCGAAAGCTTCAACATGCACGGATTAGGTTGTGGTGGAGGAGCTGTGGCATGAAGATTGAGTGAGTCAGTATTGCCGGCTTATAATGGCCGTGCAGTAGACCTGCATGAATATGATTGGACATAACTAGTCAACGGTTTTTCAGTTACTATTGTTTTTTTTGGGGGGCGTTGCAATAAATAATTTGAGTGGTTTAACTGAACCAAAACAGTTCAATTGAACATGAGCCGAAATATAATAACACGCTTCATGTATGAAAAAACGCAAAGCAGCATTTCTCTCTGTGGTAAAAACGTTTGTATTACACATATTCAAATATGGAATCAAACTCCAACCGTAACGTTTAAATTGACCGTCTTAATGTCCTTTGAACCTAAGAGTAGAAAAAGTGAATCATGTTCTTCAGATGGAATTCTGGCCATCTACCAGTTATTTTACTGTTGTTTTTGTAGTTTTTTTAATACAGTTGCTGATAATTCTTTGTAAGCTTGTGACGACAAAAGACTCATTTGAGTCATTTGAATCATTGTCAGGATAAAAAAATATATTGATAAGCTTTAAGAATTCACTTTTTGATGACACATTGTATCAGATGTGTGCATTTCTGAGACATAAACTCTGACTAACCATGATCACAGCTCTTTGATCTTTCTGCAGTCGATGCTCCTCCAAATGAAGCATTCCTCTGCTTTGTTGAATGTGATGTGTTGTCAGTGTTTGAAGCCACTGCCTTTGTGCATATATTGAGTCCCAACACATGGTTGTGTTGTTTTTTCTGGATGCCTAGCATGTGTACGCTCAACAGTGTGGATCTTGAGGCCTGTTAATTCCCTGACTAACCGTATGCTAAGTAGATTCTCTGGGTTTCAAAAATGGTTTGACACGGAGATCAACCAAAGTGTTTTGGTCTGTCCATAAATGGGACAAGACAACAAAGCCCAGGCACTGCACCGTCTTGTTGCTCACCTTTACTCCAATATGCTTTCTGTTTGGGCATTCCTGGATGGGCATGGGCCTTCTGCACATTTCCATACATATAGGGAAAAGAATTTGGAAGCACGCAGACAAATGGCCGTAGCAGTTATCAGTGTATAAGAGAATATTTCAGAGCCGAGGTGTCGGACAACTTCTCTGAAATGTACCGTTATCGCAAAACAGATGAATTTGCTCCGGCAGTGATTATTCCTCCGCTGCAATCTGGAGGCTTCCCGTACTGTCTATGGAACAGCAAAAGCATCAGAGGAGTCCCAAAGTGTCCTCAGGTTAAAGCCTGCATCTGAATCCCACACTCTGTTACAGGCGTGAGATTTTCCTTTGCTTGTATTGCTGTTACTGCTACGCTGTGAGATGTGTGGAAATTATGAAGAGGTGCAGTTTGCTTTGGCTATTTTGTCATTTTCACGTTTTGTATATTTCCGCCAAGTTCTGCACTACGGACTTGAACCGTCCCCTTTTTATTCAAATCAAGAAAAAAATGCAAGGAGAGCGCTCTTATTATTCCATACGGGATTTAGCTCTTTGTCTCTCCAGCTGTGATTATAGGGATCGTTTTGTCTGAGAGCTCAGCAGGTTTAATCAAGCTCGGATAATTTCACAAAGCCTCGTAATGGGGTCCCTGAAGACGGAACCTGCTCCCGTTTTCACAGGTTTCTTCGCAGGGCTGAAAAATAAAATAATAATTAAAAAAAACGGGAACCTTTTAACAAAAATGCCAGCCTGCACTGGAGCAGGAGCGAGCAAGGAGCTATTTTAGCATCCTGCCTGCTGCCCTTGGGACCAGGCATTACACAGTCACACCCCCACCTCCCTCCCCCGCAACACAGACACACACACACACACACACGCACGCACAAACAGAAGCCCTCCATCCATATACACACTGCAGGCCTTGTGCACGTCGCCTTAATGTCTGGCAATTTGCCAGGTTGTCATTGACAAGGTAAGTGTTGATTTCAGTGGCAACGATAGGCAAAGCAAGAAGGGAGGGAAACTTCAGAACAATGAAACACTCCTTTGGAGTTTTTTTTTCTTCTTCTTCCTCTTTCTTTTCTCCCTCACCTCCTCCTCCTCCTTCTCTGGAAAAGGAGAAAGGTGTCAAGTTTGTGACAAGTGAATTGTTTTTTCTTCTCCCCCTCCCCACCCTCGCTGTGATAGCGTCGACGATGGAAAGTTGGTGGAGTTGCGTTCTTTGCAGATAGTTTGACCTACTTAGGTTAGAACTGCACACCTTACAGAACGCTAAGGCTGCAACCTGGTGGAGGACGAGCCCCAACAGATAAACCATGCATGCATGAGCTAAGATTGAATTATTTATATTATATATTAAAGGCTTTGTATTGGGGAGACACTGCAGCAGAATAAGATACCAAATTAAACTAATAGATATCTTCTCTTTTTCCCCGTGAAAGGTTTTTTTCTATTATTTGGGAGTTTTTTCTGATCCGATGTGAGGTCGAAGGTCAGGGATGTCGTATGTGTACAGATTGTAAAGCCCTCTGAGGGGAATTAGTAATTTGTGATATTGGGCTATACAAAATAAACTGAATTGAAAATCATCAGATCATCAGATCATTACTTTTTTTTACATTTTTGTAATGTCTTGTCTTTAGATAAGGAAATGAGACATTATTTTAATAAACATATCCTAATTTACAAAAATGTGAGAACCTTGCAAAGAGCCAGGTTATACATTTTTTTCAAAGAAAACTTTGGATATCTCTTTTCATCCATTTAAAAATCTGAATATATGTCAACAGCAACAACAATAACAACAACAACAAAATTGCCATGATTTTAGGAATAAAATGTTCCATGAATCAGGCCGTGCACAATGTATAAACCTTTAAATATATGTATTGTTGAATGAAAGTTTAAGAAAAAAAGGATCTCAATATCACCATGAATCTGAAATAAACTCCAGCATCAAACTTATTTTTTGTATTACAAGTTTTCTGTAAGTTTAAATCTGCAAAATGAGGCATTATCTAAGAGTACTGTAGACAAAGTAGTGGAATAAAGACCCTCATGTTTATTTTGGATTATATTTTGAGTTCTTTCTCAAAGAAGTCTCAAAGAAGACAAAGAGCCCACAATCTCTAAATTGACCATGAGCAAAACGATGCTTTGGCATTTTATATATATATTTCCCATAATATCAAATTAATAAAACCCCAAAGTGGTTTTCACTTTATCATTCCATGACATGTAACTATTCTAAATGTGTTGCATTTAATTTTATACAAAGTTGTTTCAACTAACTGACCGATCACCTGTATATACAAACCCATTATCATGCCACGCACGTAATCATGAGTGACATATTGTATTACGAATGTGGCCCATTCAGTGTATTTAACTGCATAAACTCCATTCATATTTAAACTGTGTGGTGTTTTCAGACCCACATCCACTCCCACTGGATCTGTTCAGCCAATTTACATTAAGGTTAATGAGCTGTCATGTGATTACTGTATGAGGAAACATCATGCAATTAGGCTCCAGTGCACACCGTTTCTCCAGGAGACGCTTGACTAATAAAGTTGTGTGGGTTTGAATGATGTTGGGGAGGGGAAGAGGTTAAAAGATGGAAATCCAAAGTGAACTCTGAGAAGAACAATGCATATTTAATTTAGAGCTAGAGTCTAAAAACATACAGGGAACCAGCTTCCAGTCAGCAGCAGTTTATTACACGTTATGACCAGCAGCACACTTATGAAATCTACTACTCATTTCTTCTTTTTTCAGCTAACAATAGACTTCCTTTCAGGAGAGCTAAAAAGCAAAGTTTGTATACAGATGTCATTAATTGATAAGAAGTCATTTCAAATGAGAATATGAAGTCATTTTAATTATTGTATTTGACTGCCTCAGGCTATTTTGACCCAAACATATCACAACGCATCATTCTCTGCTCTCCGCCAGGCATGTGGAAGTGGATGGTTGTCACAACTCACATTTCAATAAATGCTCTAATAGAAAAAGACAAATATTTGGAATTGTGTTAAACGAACTTAAGACACTGTGGCAAATGAATACTGCTCTTTATTTAGTTTTTACTTTAGCCACGTTTTGGATGCATGAAAGGGAGAAACAAATGATAACATTGCCCTTTCTATCCTACTAATAAAAGAGTCATTCTTTATGTAAATATAAAAAGTAAAAAATGTGTTGAGATGAGAATGAGAATGAGATGAGAAGCCTTGTAAGTTTCCTAAGAGTCACCTCTTAGAGTGTTAGATGGCTCCAGTACAGAAACCTTCATCATGGGTTCTGGAATGACAAACAAACAACACAACACAAATGGCCACGATGGATGAAATGTTATCATGTACAGGGCAGTTAATGTTTGAATTTTAAGAGGGGACAAAAAAAGAGTAAAACTGCCATTGATTTTGGCGTCCAAAAATGTGTCAATTCCCATGGACCCTTGTTCTTTCATCTCATCTTCCAGCAGCAACACGTCCTCCCTGCTACAATTTCCCCATTTCATCTGGTGTCTTTATTATTATTTCATCCCTATTCATTTAAATTATACCACAAACTAACTGTGACCATTTTTTTATTCGAACGGGTATTCTATTCCTATTGATTGTGATATTATATAATACATCGGTGACCTTGGCTGTCCATATGATGCCACCAGGCCTCTACAGGTCTCTGGATGCTGTCCTCATTCTTTCTTACACAGCGCGAGAATTGTGTTCAAACTCTTGTTTTTGTTGCGAGTACGTTCACACAAAGCGTGAATATTACACAGTGAAAAAGCGACGTCATTGACGTGAGGTCAGTTTTTCTGAGCTCTCACAATAAAGGCATCAATCAATCACGTTGTGCAGAGTAGACATAATCAATACGCACAGTGGAGAACTACACAGAGGCTCCTTTGTCTGTCAAAGACAGAAAACTTTATTACTCCTTTCAACATCGACAAATGCACTTCCATACTTATGTAGTTAGACATAGACATATACAGTCTGTAACTTTTAACAGAGAGAATTACATATTTCACTCTGAGCCTTTTGCTGGAAGTTAAATCAATATCGTACAGTATACAAATACATATACAAATAACAGTTTAGCTCAGAAAAACTGTCGAATAAACTAAACTAGATTTAGGAATGATCAGGAAAACCCAAATCTGATTTTTTATTCAGGAAGTCTCTTGTCATATTTCCATGTGACAGAGGACCCACCCTGCATGCCTCATCCTCCATCTGTGGTACATCTTGAAGGTGAGACAGATCAAGTTTAGTTGTGTGCTGAAGCTAAACTCGGTGACTCGTGTGTTCTCCCCGCTGAGCTTCATTTACTAAATTTATAATAAGACGTCTCTGGTTGTGTCGTCGTGTGCGATGGCAGTGAAGGGCTGAGGCCTCTGATCAATCCTGAGCGTCTTCCTGAGGACCAGCGATCCTCTGTGTGTGTGTGTGTGTGTGTGTGTGTGTGTGTGTGTGTGTGTGTATGTGTGTGAGAGACGTTCCTCCATCTACCGGCTCCAGGTTTGATGTCCCATTAAAGAGGCCTCGTAGACATCAGACCAGTCACTCAGAAACAGAAAGTGGGACTCGGGGGACACTCAGGATGTTCATCATTAGGCTTTGGTGCCATTCACCCAACTCCAAACCATCGCCTCACTGAAGAAAAAGAAAAGGGAAAAAAACAAGACAACTTCTGAAATCTTTGGGTGGAGAAACAGAGAATGGAGAAAAGCTCAGAGGGATGGGGGAGCAGAGGCGGATGGGAGGAGGGGGTTGCACTTAGAGATATTTAAAGGCGAAAGAGATGGGCTTTGTTAAAGATGCGATTCCCCTGGGTTCCCCTCATTGAGTCACAGGGATCTGATAGCACGACGCTCCTGTTCCAGCAACACCGCCTTTGCTGGGGGGGAGATAGTATGGCGTGTAATTATACTGCGAGGGCTTTCAGGGCCCTGACATACCTGTCACCTGGGAAGGAGCGGGATGAGACGATATCTGCATACCTTTTAGTTCTTACTTCAGAATATAGAAACTTGTCCTTTCTCGTTTGTTTCCCACAATGTTTTTTTTTCCTTTTTTTTCCCTTTCTTTTTCTATTTTTTTTTTTATTTTCTCCTTCCCGAGGCTGGCTTTGGAAGTTTGGGGCTCGTTCTCTGTGCTCATTTGATGACTTTCAGGAAAAAGAAGAAGAAAATAAAGTGCAAGCGAGAGAATGCCTTTGATTTCTATTTGAGAAATGGTTACTAATGAGAGGAGATAATCATCGTAAGAGGCTTTTGTCAACGATTCACTTGTTTGAACCCATTCATTTCATCATTTGTACAATAACAAATTGAACTTAATAAGTGACAGTGATAATCTGTGATCAAACACAATAATAAGAACAATAAAAAGACGGAATCTTTCAAAGGAAGCGTGGATTCAATAATAACAAGCGAAATGAGCAGGACAATGCTCTTCTAAAGCTATTATCATCAGTACTGACTTCCTTTATCATTAAATGCTGGATGCAATTTGTCGTCCACTCAGTGCAGTGTACAGTGTCTATGTACAGTGGAATATTGATCTATTTGATCTCCAAAGATTAGAACATAACACACAGAGAAATGTTGCCCCCCAATTTCTTGTGTATTGGAAGGTGTCTGTAGTGTGACATTTTCACAACAGAGGTTGCACTCATGCATTAACATTGCTTTACTTCAGTTTAGTGAGCTCAATGTTTTCCATGTGCAAGACAAATGGGAGTAAACAATGTTTCCCCGTCTCATCAGCGAGACGACGCCTGAATCTCTTCCCTTTGTCAGAGAGCGAGAGAGAGAGAGAGAGAGAGACCCCTGTTACCCACTATTGTTGGCGGCAGCTTTGTACAGGTAGCTAACCGACGAGTGGACCCCACTGCGTCCCCTTTCATGTCTAACAGCAGGGTAGAGATGTTCAATTGAAGCGGCCCCTCTTTAAATGTATATAAAAATGTCCCGAGTAAAATGCTTATCTTAATAGTTGAAGTAGGAGCAAAAAGAACTGTAATTTTAATCAAATCTGGGCCTCATTGGTGTGACTGCGTTGAGTGCTATTGAAGCTTAAAATTCATGTTGTTGGGGGCTCGGAGAAAGGGACTCAGCGGGTGGTGTCTCGTGGTGTAATTATCCCTCACTTACAGGTATTTCTGTTGCCACAGTCATTATCTTCCCTTGTAAAGAGGAAATCAATTTGTACAGATGTATATGAGGAGTGGAAGATTGGCCACAGGAAAAGAAAAGAGGCATTCTCATGAAAGAGGGACAGTGAAAATTGAAGATAGATAGATGACTTGTTATTGGTCTGCGTGCGGGGCTTGTTTGTTTGTTCGCCTGATTGGCTGCAGTTAGTGCGGCGTTGCATTTGGGAGAGCAGCACAATGAAAAGTGTGTCTTTGAATTCAACTCATTATTAAGTGTTATTGCTGTGTTCCAAACAAGAGCCCACTATCACTTTTACTGACTCCATAAAATCCTGTTCTTACATTAAAGTGTCCACAGTCCAAAGTGAACGGAATGGACTCACCATTGCAACATTTTTAGATATTCTTTAAACAACCTAAACAATCTATTTATGTAGAGAGTATATAAATATATAGAGAATTCACAAACCATGCAATTCTTAGTGTGTGAGAGGGCAAATAAAGATAAAAACTATCTCATTATGACTTAGCCTGGATTTGGGTAAATTCATTGTGCCGAAATACCCAATTCTGCTTAATTATGACCACCAAGACACACACGTTACATTAGACCTTGATTCAAACTCAAAGTTGCTGCATAAGACATTTCATAAAATCAAACCCACCATGCTGTCGACATGCTAAGAAGCGGTTGGGTATTACTGTGTGTGTTCTGGTAGTTTCGTTAGCTGTAAGTTGTGACCATAACTGGCCACACTAAATATGAAGCAGTTTGCTGCAGCAGAATATGTGATTAGCTGTGGACAGACACAGAGGTACACACTCACTAACGGACACACACATGGAGATAAAACTTATTATCCAAATTCAAAGAGCACGCTCTGATTGAATGCCCTTTTATGAAGCTAGTAGAGTTGTGCAGCAGAGGACCTGCTTATTTTTAGTCCTGAGTCTAACTTCATACCTCCAGTGTAATCTGAGCTCGGGTTCACAGGCTCAATAGTGCTAACCTTGACGAATACTATGCATACATCACATACACACACTTACATATGATCTGCAGCCGTCGCGTGTGGTGGAGGCTACTTGGCTGGTCTTCTGGCTGCTTAAGCTGTCCTAGATGCAGCTGGACGAGTGAAGCCTCCATGTTCCTGTCTTGAGGCCTGATCATGTGGACACTGCGCGGACCCCTAGACTGTTCGTCTGTTTTGATTACTGAATGAAAGCGTTTATCTGGCCGTGTTCATTTGTTCCTCTTGCGTCGGCCCCGGGCGGTGTAATGAGAGCAGCCTTTTGATCGCAGGGCAGATGATGTGGATGACGGATGTCCGCGGTCCGGCCGGCGAGTCATACAGTATGGCTGCTAACTTAATTACTGCAATTAAGGTCAGCCTCTGTCCTGCTATAGGATAGTCAGGAAAGATAACATCACTGTCCACACACACAGAGGCTGTCCGAGACATGACACCATTACTGTCCGGTCTGTAAACGAGCTGTCCCGATCGCTCAGGCCTCGTTGCTAATTAAGCGCCAGTATCTTTCGACCATATTTTGCAGATGTTAGGAGATGTGCCGCTGTCCCTCTGTGGTGTCCAGTCCAATTAGTCCCATTACAGCCATGTCTATCTGGAAAGGAAGGGGGGGGGGTCAAGCCAGAGACACATACAGGCAGTGTCTGAGATAAAGAAAAGCATTTACACACCATGTAATGATGATCATCATGTTGTGTCCAGCTGGACACCCCCACCCTCTCTAACCGCCTGGCTGCTCTTCCCCACTGAGGACATATCTTCTCAAATGACCAGTGACACCCTGCTTGCCACTCTGGAGGAGTGGGGGGTGTGTAAAGAAATGGCGTGGACGGAGAGCCATGTGGCGTCCATTCAGCTGCTCCACGGTCTGATCCAATCGCATCCGGGATAATGAGGCCAAGCACATGCCTGATGCTGCTCTTAGCCCCAAAGGGCCACTGTAAGGATGGCCAGGAGGCAGAGCCAGCAAGATGGCCGCTCCACACCAGAGGATTCTGTGGCTAATGTTGATCAGTGATCACTAATTATCTGAACCAATAAAAAGTCAATGAAGTGAGTGGAGATGTTAATAGCCAAGGAAAAGTTTTATGTATTTACTGTTTGGCAAGAACAGGACAATTCATTATTGTGCTGTTTGCTGCTATCTAACAGACAAAAATACATAAATTAGCCATGACAGTGAGGCAAAAACAAGTTTGACAAAAACATTCACATAAAACGAAAACCTAACAAAAGCAGATACTCAGTAAAAGGTAGACTGCACTTAACATAAAACTGTTATGTGCAGCTCGACAGGAACACTGGACCCAAACGCCGTCAACGATGGAAAAGCAACTTTATTGCTAAACAGGATTCCAAAAACAGGCTTCAAAAACCAGGATACAAAACACGCACACAAGATCTTCCACGATCTAGACAAGACGAACCGACAAAGGGGAATGACACAAACAGGACTTAAATACAGAGGGCTGGTGCAGGTGATTGGACACAGGAGGAAACAATCAGGAACAGGGCAGACAATCACAGGGACAGGAAGTGAAGAGAAACAGAGGACACGAGAGACAAGGACTTCAAAATAAGACAGGAAACACGAAACAACACTACAGATCCTGACAAAAACAGATACATATAAAGGAGCGGTGTTCATCATTTTGAGGGATCTATTAGCAGCGAATATAATTTTCTTAATTATGTTTTCATTAGTGCATAATCACCTGAAACTCCGAATGGTTATGTTTTTATTAGTTTAGAATGAACTCTTTGCATCTAGATAGGTAGCAGTTCCTCTTCATGAAGACAAGCCAAACATTGACTCTAGAGAGCCTCGCTCTGTTCTGTGGATGCTTTTGGAAAGGAAGAGGTGAGTGGAGCAATGAGAAACCTCACCACTAGTCACGGAATTATTCACACTGCTCCTTTAATACACTACACACTGGTCCTTTAAATGCCAATGCCCAAGCTATGCAAAGGAACACTTAATTCAAATGAAAGTATAGTTAAGGTTAGGCAGCTTAAACATTAAGGTTAGGGAAAGATCAAGGTTACAGTTTTGAAAAAATAAATGTATTAAATATTAATGTGAAACCACGGAGTGTGACTATTGGACTTGAACATTCATCAGGTGGACAAAGACACCACTTTTCAACGAAGCAATGGCGTGTTAACTGCTTGTAATGGAGCTTTAAAAAAACTCTGTGACATCCTGTTCAACCAGGAACCAAAGCAAAACCAAGGCTACTGGGCTCCATACTTTCTACCAATAACCTCCAGGTGTTAGACGTATGAACCTTCAAATTGTTACTTAGTAAAAGATCCCTGATTACCTTAAAGCGTGTTTTGTCCCAGGAATGAAGCCGGGTATAGACTTGATGTATGAGCTGGCTATGTAGGCCTACTGGCAGAAGAAACACAGGGGGAAGAGACTCAAGAAAATAAAGCGGTCCACAAAGTTAAACTTTTTCCTGACCTAATTACAGCACCTTGGTGGCTGCTAGAGCAACACTTTACCTTTGGAGTCCGACGTGCTTTCAAATTCCTCAGTTATTCTCAACTCAGGGTTTTTTTTGTTGAAATATTCCTCTTTGTTTTGCTGCCTCGGCTGTAGCCCTCCGGGGACGCTGCTTGTTGAAGGAGTCGGAAGAGGGTTGTTCTTCTTTCGCTTTGGTTTGGTAAAGAGAATAAAAATAACTCCTGCCAGGCTTTCATTCACTACAGCTGTGAAGACATGATTTAACGGAGCAGTACAAGACTCTGAGGCCTGGGAAAGTCTGCTAAGTGTGGAGTAAACAAGATCAGCTTTGACCCACACAAAAGTGGGCGATGATGTAAGAGTTTGACGGCTGAAATGACATATGCTCATATTTAGTTGGATGAATATTGTGTACATACAGCCGTCAGCACTGTGCACAATATGGAGTATGAACTGACGTGCTACTGAGCGTAGCAGCAGTAGCAAATACCAAAGCAGAAGAATTACTACATCTTACTCGTAAGCTAGTAGAGTTCACTGTTCTTTTTCATTCGAGTGTCACTCCCAACGGCCTCTGCTTCCTCAGCTGAAGCCTCGATAGGCTAAGCTAGCAGTTTGAACTAGTCTCAGCTGAAGCCTCGATAGGCTAAGCTAGCAGTCTGAACTAGTCTCAGCTGAAGCCTCGATAGGCTAAGCTAGCAGTCTGAACTAGTCTCAGCTGAAGCCTCGATAGGCTAAGCTAGCAGTCTGAACTAGTCTCAGCTGAAGCCTCGACGGGCTAAGCTAGCAGTCTGAACTAGTCTCAGCTGAAGCCTCGATAGGCTAAACTAGCAGTCTGGCCTAGTCTCAGCTGAAGCCTCGATAGGCTAAGCTAGCAGTCTGAACTAGTCTCAGCTGAAGCCTCGATAGGCTAAGCTAGCAGTCTGAACTAGTCTCAGCTGAAGCCTCGATAGGCTAAGCTAGCAGTCTGAACTAGTCTCAGCTGAAGCCTCGATAGGCTAAGCTAGCAGTCTGAAGTAGTCTCAGCTGAAGCCTCGACGGGCTAAGCTAGCAGTCTGAACTAGTCTCAGCTGAAGCCTCGATAGGCTAAACTAGCAGTCTGGCCTAGTCTCAGCTGAAGCCTCGATAGGCTAAGCTAGCAGTCTGAACTAGTCTCAGCTGAAGCCTCGATAGGCTAAGCTAGCAGTCTGAACTAGTCTCAGCTGAAGCCTCGACAGGCTAAACTAGCAGTCTGAACTAGTCTTTGCCTAAAAGAAGCTGCAGTTTGGGGGGACTGAAGTCATTTTCACCGCTTTTAATTGCGCTTGTCAGGGTTAAAATGTATTTTTGGAATCCATCATGGTGGGATGTTCCAGCTAAACCAGGGTGTTAAGATGACCTTCAAAGCGTCATGGATGTTTTTACCATGTCCTTGTTTTTTTCCTCATGAAAACACTGTTGGTGTTTTAAGGGCCAGTGTGTAGGAGCTGGCGGCATCTAGAAGCCAAGCAGGTAGGAGAACACTAAGGGCCCTAGCTAGAGTCAGTGGTGGCTTTGTCTCAGGGAGCCTGAGATCTTCCTGTGATCATTCTTTCATCACCTCCTGGTTCCCTGGAGTTACTGCGTGAAACTGAGTGAGCCCTTGGCCTCCTCATTTTTCATTGCACTGTGACTCAGTAATACATTTAGCTGCATTTAATTATCTTAACACAAACTCGAATGCCACATACACACTATGCTATAATTGATTGAGACTGTAGCAATAATCATGGGTAAAAATTAATTTCAGATATGTTATCAATCGGGCTCCTCTGCTTAGGGCCAGAACAAACATTTTGGGGCCCTGGGAAGAATTTGATTTGCCCCTTCACCTAAATCAGATTTACAAAAAGAGGGACATATTGGGGAGGGTACCTTTGTTAGGGGGGAGGTACCTTTGTTGCATCATTCCCCATCTCTGGCTCCCCTCATGTCACGTCATCTTTCTACTGGCCAATTTAATAGCATTAACAACATTTTAAGAGAGCGGTTCTCCTTCACGAGAAGACTTTTAGGCGTTTTGCATGTCACTTGGAACTGCTCTCCGTTAGGCCTATACAAAACCACTGAGTTAGGTTTAAGAAGAACATGGTACAGGACACATAACAAAAGTACAGAAATCACTTCTCAAACATATTGAACACTGGTTGAAGGTCCTGTGTTTGTTTGACCCCTCCGTTCTCTTGTAGTTGTCCTCCCTTGTTCTACTACCTCACTTGCCCTGAGCGTAGCATATACACGTGTATTTGTGAACAATGGAGTCAGTACAGATGTCATGGCGTAAAATGGCACAAAAAGCATGAATGGCCTTGTGATAGCACACTAAAGGACTAAATTGTTGTCTCATTCATTCATAATTTGGTGAGAACGGGCTGTTAATAAAAGGCAGAAAATGTGCTCTTGTATCCTATGGAATGTAGAAAAATTAAAAACTCCCTGATAATACTGGACCATGTAAGGTGCTTGTCATTGTCATTTACCGGAGCAGCTGTTTATGGGTTGGACTGGCTCTGCCTCTCTTTGTAACTGATATCTCACAGGTCCACTCTCTGGATTGATCTCACTGCATGAGATATCCCTCCACGTGTCATGATAACACATATTAGATTTTTCATGTGTCATTTTACACCACACCGTGAAACGGCAGCAGTTAGGTTAAGGCAGTGGTTCTCAAACTTGTTCTGTTGCGCCCCACTTCGGAGGAAGAAAAATGTTTTTGCCCCAACAAAATTGTAACAAAATGGTCCATGCTGAATTTTTATTGAAATAACTACTTTTTGTAACTCCTCCATCTGTGCTTTTTCAAATAATAGAATAAAGAAAATTGCAATCACTTTCAAGTAAACCAGATTGCTCCATCAGACAAAAACAAATAAAAAGTGCAATCACTTTGTTAAAACAATGCAAATAAAGTTGGGCAAAGAACTCATATTTGGCAAATAGCTTATTGTGGCTGCAATTTGCATGTTTGGCACTGAATATATTTTCAAGATAATAACAATAAAGTGCAACCTGTGAAAAACTAAACTAAACAAGTTCAAATATTTGGCAATAAAGAGTTTTACTGAGTTTTACTCTAAATATCTTTACAAAACAATAACGTTCAACCGGTGCAAAACAAAATGAGTGCAGATATGTGTGAGCCATCAAGTTGTATCAGTATTAGTTGAAATTCACTCAGATTCTCAAAGGAATCAATATTCCCTTGCCTGACCCATATCTCCTGCTTCCTGAGGAAGGTGCTGCTCTCTGCCTTGAAGATTTAATTCATTCAGCTTTCCAAATATGTCACTGATAGGCCGATTTCATTAGAAATTATACATCAGCAAATTAATAATTAGAATTTGAATTAATGAATTTGACTCCAAAAAGTATATGCATGTGTAACGTTACAAAGATAAAATAAATAAACTGAGTCCATCTCCTCTTTGCAGAATAATATGTGTATGGATAATATGTGTACAATTTAAATTGTATTGTACTGTCCTGTATGACATGTCATGCATATGACGGATGTTTAATGTCTCTGAGCTCAAAGACTCACGATAACCCTTTTCCTCGTGAGAGCCACCGAGCTTCGCTGTGAAGCAGCTGAAAGCTCCGCTCCCGTCTCCACAGAGTGGAACACAGTGGTGCTTTCAGGGGTCTTATTTTTATGAAAATGACCACGCTGATAGCATTGGACAAAACCTTGTGTTTACGGCACATCTGTCTGGCTGCTAGCGTCTCTCTGTGAATGACAGTGTGTCTATTGCACATTTGGAGAGACTCTTAATCAGTAACTTTTGTAATATGTGAAGTTCTCTTAGTTTGGTTGACCCATCCACATATCCTCAAATATGTGGTTGATCTTGAAGAAGGCCAGCAGGCTGAAATCATTAGAATAAAAGAAACACATAAGGTGCCAGAGTCTCTGACTTTTTTCCTTCCTTGAATCCTTGTCAGTATTATCATAAGTTATTGATTTGTAACTGTAGTTTTCCTATATTAGTGGTCACCAGGATTTCACTCTCTCAATTCAATTAATTATATTCAGTTTATTTTGTATAGCCCAAAATCACACATTACAAATTATCCTCAGAGGGCTTTTACAATCTTTACAAACCTTTGACCTCACATCAGATCAGAAAAAACAGCCAAAAAAACAGAAAAAAAACGTTCAGGGGAAAAAGGGAAGAAACCTTCAGGGGAGCAACAGAGGAGGATCCCTCTCCCCGGATGGACAGAAGCAATAGATGTCATGTGTACAGATGAACAGAGTTACAGAGTTACAACACATTTAATGAATATGACAGAAATTATTAATAATTAGTAGTAGGCATGGACAACGATCCAGACCTCCACAGAAGGAGGAAGAGAAGAGGGGTTCACTGTTCTAATATGTATAATCGTATTAGATATGACGACAGCAATATGTGTTGGTGGGCACACCTGCAGCTGGAGTCAGACATCTAATAGGCTGACAAAAAACTAATTTAAAGGAATCCAATGTGAAATAATCAGTTGAGAGTCAAAAACAGCACCGGGAAATACAAGGTCTATTTAGTTCTGTTGAGACCACCAAGCTGTAAGTTTAGAGATGCAACAGCTGTTCACATCCACTGTTGCCCAAGACCTGAGGGCCTCCAAACATGGCCACCAGAGGGAGAGTTACGTCACCTGCGAGCTCGTTCTGTATTAATAAAAGTGCATGAGCCCCGTCTCTGCTTCCCATCAGGCACCATTCTCCTCTCCAGGACCAAGGGGACCTCCATGTCCTTCTGCAGAAACATCATCCCTCACACACGCAGACGTAATGGAACCTTTTGACACATGCACACACAGACTCGCAACAATCAGGAGCGTTACCTAGAGGCCCGGAGGATGGCGGGGTTTGCCAACAGAGGCCCCGAATCTGAGATAATCTGTGTCATTCATATTCTGGTGCCTGACACAAATGATCTGATAACGCACATGTGAAGTGAATTAACATCTGTTGTTGGAATGGGCCTAATGTCTAGCCATTCATCAATTTCACAGGATTATGTTGTTGACCAGAGGTGTGTGTGTGTATGTGTGTGTTTGAAGCCCAGGGTTCATTTTCCAGTTTATTAGAAACTCACACACACACACACACACATGGTGGATATGGAGGCCATACACACTTACATCGACTCTCCACCAAGTTAACTTGTGAGACCTTTTGACTGAAATGTACATAAGAGCCTCTCCTCAAAGGACCCAGCTTTAAAATCCACCGGAGGACTCTCAGCTTCTCCACCATGTATTTCATGGACTCTTTACAAGGGTTTCTAGATTTTAAGGGTATTCTTTGAAGTGACTTCTACAAAACACACTGCAATAAAATGCTGATGTGCTTTACCGTTCACCAACAATTGTATATGAGCAATTTTCCAGGAGGTGAAAATGTAGTTTCATCACACAGGAAAGCGATCCAGGGAAATGTGTGATTTCCTCCCGAATGAGAGGTTCTTTGTTTTTTTGTATCACTGTAGGTCTGTTTTTAGCAGCGCATTGGAAGACTGGAGGACTGATGGGAAAGAGGAACGGAAATTAGGGAGGAAGCAAAAAAAACAAACCAAAAAAACAGAAGGTGGTGTGAGTATGGCATTCATTCACCCACAAAAATACACAGACAAAAACACCAAAAGTATTTAGAAGAAAATCTGCTTGATTCAATCAAGCTTAATTCTATTTTGATAATTGTGGGTGCTGGGCGTCTGGGCCCAGCTCGGCGGGGAAGCTGTGACTTGTGTACGAGACTGACAATGAAGTCGGGTAACAACAGCTGCTGGATGGCGGGCGAGCTCATGTACCTCGACGCTCAAGTCTTGTCAGTCACATTTCCCCTAATTAACGAACATCTGCTTTCCATTTTCGGTTACACTGCATCGCCAGCTTGTCTCGTATGAATCGCTGACTTCTGACCTCCCCCGAGGTAGGCATTCGCTGTCAGAAGTACCCGGCCAACGCCATCGACGATTTCTTTTTCCACTTTCTTTTACTACAGAGGCCTCCAGCTCACCACAGGGAAGAAGAGGAGGAGGTGGAGACTAGTGGGTGGGTTCTAAACCCTCAGGGACCAATCGTCCTCTGGGGGGGGGGGGGGGGGGGGGGGGGGCAGCCGGCACAGGAAGTGCGTTGTTTGTGTTCCGCTGCTATTGGTTCAAGCATCCTCCAGTGGCACGGGCCTGCCGCTATCCGTGAAGGACCCAGAGTCCTCCTCTCTAAGCTCTAACCTATTCCCAAACTAACCTGCCAAACAGGTGCACATATGTGTTTGTTTGTGTGTGTGCGTGTGTGTGTGTGTGTGTGTGTGTGTGTTTCTGGAAAACAAGGCCGGGCTTGTTTTCTTTTTGTTTTTTTTCTGCCTGAAAACACACCACTAGAAATAGCAGCAGCTGTTGACTTCACGCTACCAGAGACAAGTACAGTCTACTGCTTACTATGGCTCCAACATGTTGGAGTCTAATATTGTTAATGTGAATCACCACAAATGGATTAACAATGGTGCAATGAACTGTAATCTGACATCACTCCAGAGAAAAGTTTTGAAAGTGAGCACGGGAAAATGCACACTTTGACGAAGTACTTTTAAAGACTTAGAATGGTATCAGCATAACACTACTTTAGTGGCTATAGATTACTATGTTAATCTGTTGCTAAGCAAACTAAAAACCAACTGAGGACATATGATGATATATAAGACATACCTCACACTATGGGTCATTTGATATCTTGCAGAGAGTTATTTAGTAATGTCCAGAAACAGGAGCGATCAGTGTGCCTGGGTGGTTAGGTAGGAAAAAGATTGTGGTTTGTGTGAAAATAATCACATTACTTAATGGTAATTGGTAATCTTGAGAAACTAGGGAGAGTACTTTTGATTTTAAAAATCAACCAACTGAAAAACCCTGCCCAGTTTAGCTTCTTTCCAATGAAAGTAGCTATTAGCACTGACAACTCTTCAACCCCTCAGGCCTCGCTCTAAAGATACTCCCCCAAATAATCATTAGGAAAGGAAACAAGCAACAATGCTGTTGTTAGTAACGGCGGTTTGATTCCCAACTGTCGGTGTGTCCTTGGGCAAGATACCCACAGGCTGTTGCAGTGTATGAATAGGTTATGAATGATTAGGTAACGTCCTGATTGGCAGGTGGCACCTTGCATGGTAGCTCCTCCCATCAGTGTATGAATGGTGTGAATAGGTGAATGATGTCATGTAGTGTTAAAGAGCTGTGAGTGGTCGGAAGGCTAGAAAAGAGAAATACAAGTACAAACCATTTACTATTCAGCATCTAGCTGTCAAGCTAGCAGCTTGTGAAGACAACAGTGACGAGCAATGAGTTCACAGATAGTTCAAAGAATACGAGCCAGCATGTAGGTGGAGGTCATTAAATGCCATTAGAGCCCATCATTATATGCAGGCCAAATTAAATTGGCGACTTTAACAAATCAAATGTATCAATTGAAATCATACATTGAAATGTACAAATGTATTAATTGATTTGTGATTGCAAATAGTATAAATCTCGGATATAAACCAAGGTCATGTTTTTGGTGGCTAGAGTCCCATTCAGTCCAGTTCATGTTCTCTAATGGGAAGTTTGACATGCATTTTGAAATGTCCTCGGAGGTCTTTAAATTACACTCCAAAGGACAAAACCGAGATAAAGGCGGCCTTGTGCCAAAACCCATCGGCACATTTGACAGCCTATTGATTGCAAGTCAATTTTGCCAAAAGCTCAACATGGAGTGATGCAGTGTTTGTCCTCTGGATTAATGCCTTTTTTCCTGACTGGAAAATAAAGACATTGCTGCTCTCCGATCCAGCCCAGGATGCTTGATGGGGTATCGGCAAGTTCACAGGTTTATGCACGGAGCCAACGTATCATGATACATTCTTCCTTATGTTGAGGCTGTTTACATTTGATGATAACTTTCAGATAAGGAATAACTGTGTAAGTCAGCACTATCAATGTGTGTGGCGACAGGAAGCACAGTCAGTACACATTAGTGAGTAACAGATGAAGAGTTGAGCTCCACATCCCACATGACAACAAGTAAAAACACCATCTTTCATCTGCCTCGTAATCACACATTTCAGACTTCTACACATTCTGAATATTCAGCGCCAGTCCCTTACCTCCCGATTGGGTTGGGAAGGGAGTGAAACAAAAGGGTAAATGATTACATTTAAAAAATAATTAACAGATGGGCACAGGCTGGGGAGAGGGGGAAAAATATGATTTTCTACAAATGATTGCATTCTCTCTCCCCTTTGGTGTGAAAAGTAGAATCAAGAACACTTTTAAATAATTTGTTCAATTTGTTCCACAGCCAAAGAAATGCGGCTAGTTGGAAATTCAGATTCATTAAAACTTAATTAATATGCATCATTATGTAAATGAGGTTGCAGTTAATGAGTTCTTAAAAGAAGCCTTCCTTAATTAGTTCACTTTTAATGGCATCATCATTTATCTTTTTTCTTTGAAGCGGAATGACGGCACGGAAGTAGCCGCTCCCAAAAGTACTCCAAATTTTGCATTTTTTAATTATTCTTATTTTCTTAATTTTTATATGATTAGGAATACATTTACGATACTAAGTAAATGAGGGAAAACTTTAACTCCCTTGCTTTATTTGAAGTGAAGCAGTCTCTCTGTGGTGGAAGAAAGGCTGCTGCACATGGCTGTTAATAGTGGAAATAACTGTGGGGTTAAATACCATTTTTGTTTATTAGTCCACAATTTCTCATTTGACATTATGCAACATCTGGGCTTGTGCAGCAATCCCCGGCATATGGAACGGCTCCATCTCTTCCCTGCGACAGTGTGAGCGTAACATCTCCTTCCCAGCAGTGAAGGTGAGGGCCACGGCGGCGAGGCCTGCGCTCTGTTTCATCTTGTCAGGAGCTTACCTCCACTGCTAATTGATAACCACTGGCATTTGATCTGAAGGCGTTCAAACACCCAGTCTATCTTTGTGCCTCCAATAAGACGAACCATCTGTTGTTGCCCAGCCCGCCGTTCATTAAATCTAATTTCCTTCAGCAGAAATAAGGTTTTAATTGTACATCTCGCGCGCGGGGTTACTGTGAGCTGAGAGTAATGGGTTTCTTAGCGAGATGGGAGGGCTGCAGACTGTAAGGGGGATATGGGAGAGATGGATGGAAGGGCGATTGATTTAGATTGTGGAAATCTGTTTTCGCTCACTGAGGTAGTTCTTCACCGGGGGAATGTGGCAGAGGATTGCACCGGGACAATATACAGTCGGCATGATTGTTAGCAGCAGAGCGTCTTATTGGCAGGTGACAAAAGAAAAAGCACAACTTTGATATGTGAGTGGGAGGTTTACATCAGCATTGCAATGCATTAAGTAACTCATTCATCATTCATCTGAAAGTCTTACTTTCTGCACCATATTTGCAACATGACATCAGCGCTGAAGAGTTTTGCTAAAAGTAGGCTTCTAGAGCTTTTTATTTTTGGGAATATTGGCTTTATAGTTACTCATGGAATTTCTAAAGGTGTATATATAGTGTTTAGACTCGGTCTTTAATGTTCATGCAAACATTTGCTTTTAGACCATCATGTAGAGAAAGACTGCTTTAAAGGAAGTACTGAAATAATTAGTCAGTACAGACCAAATAAATCAGCATCTATTCTGGTGATCCTTCCATTGTTTGAGTCATTTGTTATCAAGGACAACATGCCAAGGAATAAGCTAAATGTGTGCAGCAGAGGCAGATATATTGTGTTGCTCATTCTACAGTTCTCTTGATGCAACTAAATTAAATGCTCAGTTTGTAACAGACTTTCTGCAACAAATGATGACATTCTCATAATCATAGTCATCTTTATGACAGGTTGTGTGGTTGTATGACTTTTACAAAATGGATCCTCCTTTATTGTCATGTGAAGCATCCATTGCTGGTGTATTAATAATTAATAAACACTTGATAACATAAAAAATTGAAATCTTATATTTCTGACGTATCTTCATGAGTTTTAAACATTCATGAACAGTTTAAAATCAACATGTGGGATATGCTGATTTGGAGAGTTACATAAAACAAATGCACCGAGACACAGCCACGCATGTTTGTTGCCCTTTAAGGGTCTATTTGTTCATGTAAGGAATTATAGCTTCATTTATATACTTACAGCAATTTTATTTTGTCATATAAAGCATTAATTACTGCTTGGAGTTGTACTTGACACTTTAAAAATGAGCTCATATTTGTTACATTGTACATATTGTGTTGATAACAAAGTGCTACACTGCTTGTGTATTCTGGGGGAGTAACAGAGTGTTCATGTTTCTTCAAATGTATTGGAATTTTACAGTATTTCTGTGGTTGCAACCCAGGGTGCATGGTGTAACAATAGGTCATTCTTTTGAGTAATATGAGTAATATGAACTTGACAACACGACTGTTGAACATATTTAATAACAAATCTGATTGCACTGGCTCTTAAAAAAAAAGATATACAATGATTAATCTCCCATGTCATGTTATAAGGATAAGTAAGAATGTTCATATTCCAGACTACCTGTGAATTGTAAGCCACATTCCCTCCTGTTATCTTCGATATGGGGTATTTTAGAGACATGAGTAGAGTCTAATGTTATGTATGGAGAGGCAGTGGGTATATGCAGATGACACTAAGGCCATTCGCTATGTGATTCTGCCGCCCACCACACTCTTCACTCTGCCAGCACCCTGACAGAGTTCCAACAAGGAGATATAAATAAGACCTGCTCTTGCTACTCGTTTCACTGGCCAACTCCACCATTACACTTTTTTTCCCTTTTTTTGAACAAATAATTTTTTATCCAATACCAACTGAGCTGAGGGTGTTGTCTTCCTTTGTGATAAAAGAGTTGTTTGCATGACCCTCGTTGATGGCTTTAGCAAACTATTTTAATTGCCATCTGTGCAAATAATGTACCTGGCTTGCTAACCAATAAAATAACATTTACTCAGCCCACAGAAAAGGGGAATACCATTGGTTGTGCTGAATTAGTGAAGGTTTAAAGTACCAAGTCTTTCATTTCTTAGAAAGAAAAAACGGGAGAAAGGACAAAATACTGCCCCGCTTCAAAATGCACATGCCCTGTTACAGGGCTCACGGTCTATCATTCCAATTGGCAGAATTAGCCAAATGGCAGGTGATTGATTGGATTGAGATAACATTCAGAAGTTATCTCAGCAGTCAGGTAATGCAACAAATCACATTTGTATTCTTTCCAGTGATGCATGGACCCAAATCTAAAAATGACTGTCACTATTTTCTTATACCCAAAAAACACGGGCAAGATGAGGCTGATTTAAGTCAATCATCAAGCTAAGATATGCCTGTTTCTACATCCCTTTCATTACCAAAGACAATTCCTGTATTTCTTTTTCAAGAAAATACAATACCAGTACACCCGGCTGCTATTCTGTCTCCTAGCACTTCTTCCAAGTGTACAGATCCAGCGCTGGAGCCGTAACGTAGGATCAAGATCAGGGTTTTGTCTTACTCAGATGACCTAATCCTCAGAATACCATACGGTGGAAGTCATACTGCACCTGCAACAATGGGTTTTGCCATAAACTGGCAGCAGAGTATTCTGCTCCCTGGTCAGCGTGTGTGGATATTAACTCAATCACCATGAGAGCAAAGCTGTCTACAGCTGGGGTGGATGTGCTAAACTCATTGTGTCACACACTGTGCCCCAAAGAGATGTCTGCAAGCCATGTGGAGGTCCCTCTGCGACTACTCCACATGAGAAAAATACAGAGGTGGTTTGGCCGTGAGTCAGTTGGGCACAGAAGGCGAACGCTGACCATCGCTCCCTCACTGCAGTGGGACCTGGCATAAGCTTCAGCCCACAATCAGGAAGACAATCTGAAGGTCATCCCCGTGGCAGCAAGACGCGCAAGCACAGCATGGTTCCCGACCATAGTGGCGCTGATGGCGGGTGAACCCTGGTGGCTCCTATGAGATGCACTGTCACAGCTGGATGGTGTGACCCCACAGCTTACAGACTGTAGGCGTGGCCGCTGAACTGTATCGCTTGGAAAGCCTAGAGCTGCCCTGTGCAGTGCTGCACGCTATCCAGGACACGTTTTACGCTGGGTTTTTCAGTCTGGTGTGTTTAGAGAGGATCAGATCCCATTTCATGTCCCTTGCCTTGTGCCTTTACCTGACTTCAAACATTTGTCGGTAACAATTTGGCCCCATCAGCAGTTAAAGCATATGCTGCTCTTAACGGGCTAAGCACTTACAAAAAAAACATCAGTTGCTTATTGGATTATTATGTGTAGGCATCGCCCTCTAATCTGAGGGCCCCTCTTGCTCCACCTATGCTATTTTACAATAATAATAATACTTAAAAATGATATAGCGCTTTTCTAGACACTCAAAGATGCTTTACATAAGGCATAAACAAACAGAACAAAACTAAATGGAAAGACAAAGAGCAAACAAAAACAAACAAACAGAACATTTCAGGTAAAAAGGAAAAGAAACTAGAGAAGCTATGCAGACTGAGCCATGTAGTGGAGGGTAGGGTGGAGGACTGAGCCTTGTAGTGGTTGGTAGGGTGGAGGACTGAGCCATGTAGTGGAGGGTAGGGTGCAGGACTGAGCCATGTAGTGGAGGGTAGGGTGCAGGACTGAGCCTTGTAGTGGTTGGTAGGGTGCAGGACTGAGCCATGTAGTGGAGGGTAGGGTGCAGGACTGAGCCTTGTAGTGGTTGGTAGGGTGGAGGACTGAGCCATGTAGTGGAGGGTAGGGTGCAGGACTGAGCCATGTAGTGGAGGGTAGGGTGCAGGACTGAGCCTTGTAGTGGAGGGTAGGGTGCAGGACTGAGCCATGTAGTGGAGGGTAGGGTGCAGGACTGAGCCATGTAGTGGAGGGTAGGGTGCAGGACTGAGCCATGTAGTGGAGGGTAGGGTGGAGGACTGAGCCATGTAGTGGATGGTAGGGTGCAGGACTGAGCCATGTAGTGGATGGTAGGGTGCAGGACTGAGCCTTGTAGTGGATGGTAGGGTGCAGGACTGAGCCATGTAGTGGAGGGTAGGGTGCAGGACTGAGCCTTGTAGTGGAGGGTAGGGTGCAGGACTGAGCCATGTAGTGGAGGGTAGGGTGCAGGACTGAGCCTTGTAGTGGAGGGTAGGGTGCAGGACTGAGCCATGTAGTGGAGGGTAGGGTGGAGGACTGAGCCTTGTAGTGGAGGGTAGGGTGGAGGACTGAGCCATGTAGTGGAGGGTAGGTTGGAGGGGTTAGCAGGTGAAGGCCGGTTTGAAGAGGTGGGTTTTGAGGGCTTGCTTGAATGATGATACGGTGGGAGCCTGACGGATGTGGATGGGGAGGGCGTTCCAGAGGGGGGTGGGGGACAGCAGCCGAGAAGGCCCTGTCACCCCAGGTCCGGCGCTTGGTCCTGATGGTCTTCAGAGTGTTTGCACCGTCGTTCAGTGTTCTGAACATACTGAAGTTTATTGAGGATTTTGTTGGGAGAGCCGAAGAGGATGCTGTTGCAGTAGTCAAGTCTGGAGGTTATGAGGTCATGGATGAGAATTTCAGTGGTGGCAGAGGACAGGGAGGGGCGGGGGCGTGCAATGTTCCTGAGGTGAAAGAAGGCAGTTTTGGTGATGTGGTTGGCGTGGGGTAAGAAAGAGTCCTTCCAGAAATCCTTCTGTACCAAAGCATCACCGAGATATGAGCCAAAGAACACAGCAACATGAATCGATTTAGCGCTTACAGTCAAAAATGTTGCTTATCTTTGTCTTTCTAATCAACAAAGACTGCTATATTTGGATGTATTGAACACCATAAGTAATATACAAGTGAAATATATGGTTTGGTCTAAAACTCTCTAACTTTGTTCTGCTTTACTTTTTCAAAATCAAACTTTGCAGAGAGACTGTTCACATATGTTGCTATGATCTCTGAGGTTTTTGATCTTTGCTGTTCCAAGAGATAATCATTCTGAAAGTGCTTTTTTTTCTAGGCGAACCTGGAAATTCAACTTTTGCTGTCTTTCATCTTTATTTACTCTTAACCAGTAACAAATATAATAATATTTACATATCTGAACAAAAGCACACATGGTTTGCCTTTATTATAACACCACTATTATTCAAATAGCCTTTGTGGTTGCAGAGATACACCCTTTTTAGTTTGGGTATGTTATTTCGAGCAGAAACCTATTCAGTTTCAATTCAGTTTATTTTGTATAGCCCAATATCACAAATTAAAAATTTGCCTCAGAGGGCTTTACAATCTGTACACATACGACATCCCTGTCCCAGGACCTCACATCGAATCTATATACCTAGAAAATAGCTTGGGGCTTAAAAGGTTAAGTCAGCCAACCAACTCAGCGATATGAGTTATACATCAACACCTACCCTACCTAAAGTGAACTAACATTAGTCATACCAGACCAAGTAAGGCTGGACCAGCAACATCTGCATTTTGTCCTGAAAGGAGTGGTAAGGATCCATTTTATTACTTCTGGAGTTCTCATTTCTTAATGCAAGACTGTGTTGCCTCTTCGTTCAAAAGTCCCAGCCTTGCTTTAAAATCAATTAAAACACCAATGCAAAAGAAAAATAATACAAGCAAATAAGAATGTGTGCATCTGTGTTAAGCGTTTGTGGCAGTGGGTGACTGGATGTGTTTCTAATTGCACAGATGTAATCTAATTATGCTTTGAAACCTTGTCTTCCTGGACTAACAGCAGAAAACAGAAAAGTGGCATCATCAAGCGACCTGTTTATGTGTTTCATGTAATCAATGTGATGGAGATGGAAACAAGCCCTGCAGCGTGCGGGCCATAATGGAGACAATCAACACAGCCAATGTGACATTTGTGCGTTACCCTGGTGCCTCGGCTCCGCTCAGACTTACATTGGTATCCAGATTAGCATAGATGTCCGTTTAGCGTGCGACACTTGATCTCTCTCTCTCCTCCAGTGCTAGTTGGACAGACATAAACAGAGGTGACATGCTGCCCCGGAGAGGGAGACATAGAGAAATACAGAGCCGGGGAGAGAAGAGGAGGAAGAGGTGAAGTCTGTCCCAGACCGCCAGCCCAGAGCGGAACAGACAGGCCTGGAACATGGAGAGGCAGCAATTAGGCTGCCGAAGGGGAGAGGGAGGTGTGTGTGTTTGTGCTGAATGTTTTTTGACAGTTTAACAGATGTGATGTCCGATGTTGGGCCAGGCCGTTTAGCAACGCCCCTCCGCATTAGCAGCGGGACAGACAGCATGAAATGATGGACTTTAACACGTTGTTGTTGCTCCTTTGTCGCCTCTCGGATGATGCTGACGGTGAAAGGAAAAACACATTTTAATGTTGGATTGGAATGTTTTGTTGCATAGAGAAGGTTGTTTGTGATGGGAGGACAAAAGGAAAAAAAACACATGATTAAAAAAGGATGGAATATTAAAATAGAAAGCATTTTTTTCTTGAGTTATCCCGCCACATCTTCAGTTTGTTAAAATGGTTTCCGTTGTGACAGCTCCTTATCCTTTTGAGACAATAGTGTCCATCGCAGAGCTCCCAAAAGTCGAGCACATTTAGTGTCGACACCTTTGAGTACGCCACAATTGTCTCACGTTTTCAGTGGAAACACAGTACATGCTCAAAACTACAAGCTTCAAATCAGTATGAGTATAGTGACTAAAAATATATAATCACCAATCAACCAGCGGCCAACTGGATCATTTAAAAAATGTTGTCTGGATTTTAACCACCTGCTGTGTAAATGCTGTGTTCATTTTGGATTGACCCTCCCCTCAGTATGTTTTCTGACTGACAACATCTACTTTCAAAGCAGTCTTCATTCATTCATCATCCAACACATGTGTATTAATTTAACCCTTTGAACCCCAAAACATGCTGGTGGGAGTGGAACGCATGTTTTCTTTAAACAATCAACAACACTACTTAGGTTATCATAATTTTCATAATTGTCAGATTATTATTGTTTCCTTACACCAGATCCTATAAAACACATTGGTGCAGTGCAACTAGGAAGCCATGATTGATTCATCTGAGACCTGCAGTCACGTGACAAACATGCTGTGAAACTTAAACTGCAGGATGTTAACACAGAGCAGAGAGGAGAGGCTGTACAAATGTAAGTTATGAAATATAAATATAGCACTCTGAGCCTTTTTTCAACATTGGTAACATTTGTAATATTGTTGAATTTATTGATTCCATTGTTTTCCAATTTATGTAAAAGAAATTCTCAAAGAAATTCAACCTCCTTTTAAACTTGTTTATGATTTAAGTTATTGTAACGGTGTCGTACTGCATACAAGACGTGTTGGGGTTCTCTCTACTCGTAGCCATGTGGTCTCCACCGAGGTGCAGGACTAAACTGCTGGGTGCAACATGCGAGATGGGGAGCATTGGGATTGCCTCTCAACGGCTCTCACTGTGGTGATGCCGAGCCGGCGGCTCACGGCTAACAGCGCTAGCAGCGCTAACAGAGTAAATTACAGCGAATGTGCTGACAGAGCTAACGGTGTTTACCTGAGGGGGAACCGGAGGGTGGCTGCTAGCTTCAAAAACAGCGCTGTCGGGCGTTATCAACTGTAACCGTGAGCTAACCATTGGGGCACGCTCACATGCACTCACATGCACTACAGGCCCTGCTCACTGTGACTGCGTGTCAGCAAAAGAAGGAGAAGCTCTCATAACAACAGTAACTTTATTCTTCACTCAGCAAGACATCACTCCACTGTGGCCAATAGGTGTGTGCTGCTATATTAATGCTCTGAGTGTTGCATAGAGCTCGTTTAAAGTGTGAAAACGTCCAGGCTACTCTCATCAACATCTTTGATCAA
Organism: Cyclopterus lumpus; assembly: GCF_009769545.1. NCBI lineage: Eukaryota > Metazoa > Chordata > Actinopteri > Perciformes > Cyclopteridae > Cyclopterus > Cyclopterus lumpus. The sequence continues at coordinate 1,613,510 of NC_046987.1, forward strand.
CATCGAAGCATGTTGAAGTCCAGCGTTTAGCCTCCACCCCTCTGACTTTACCCATTCCAGCAGCTTCACTTCCATTCCCATAAGGGAGTGTCAGCAGTTGGCTGGGGCATGTTGCAGGCTGTATTTAGAGCAGCCGAGCGGACCTGGCCCCCCTTTGTTCTGAGCTTGATGAGGAGGAAACCCTGCTAAGCCGCGAAGAGTTCTCATCATCACCCTGCATCTCCGCCAAGCTGCTCAGCCCCGCGCAGAGCCGGGGTGGAGGCGTGCTGCTGATTGACAGGATAAGAAGATGCCTCCGCGGAGAGGCAGAGATCTCTATCCCCTGCTCAAATGTGCCTCCATCGCAGCTCGGCTTGGAAGAGAAGGGACTTCTGGGATGAGGGTGTCACTGAGGAAAGGGTCAAAGACATGTAGAAGGACTAACTTCTGTGTACCCAACAGACATTTAGACATGTTCTGAATCTTTTTCAGAAAGATATTTCACAATACCACACAGTAGAAATGACTTTCACGAGTAAAAGTTATTTATCAAAATGTCAAAAGATAAAGTATGTTTTATCAACAGAAATATAATCACAGCAAAGTAAAATACTATATGTGTTATTTTCTAATGCATTAATATGCAAATAGTTGTGGTATAGTACCCTGTTTTTATCCAAAACATATTAAAACGTTTAAATTAAATTCACTACAGCTGTCTGAAGAACATAAAATGTGCTAACTCCAGCAAATGTACTCCTCTCATCATCACAGTGAGTACATTAAAATCATATCTGTATTTCATATTCAGGGGAACTTTTTTTTGCCACGGCAGAGATGTTACATTCTAGAAGGAAAATATTTCCGTCCAGGATTGTTATAGTGTTTTAAAACGGGGCATTTTTAAATTTGACTACCTTTAAGCCACAATGTTAAAGATTTGACAGCATTTTGGAAAATGTGCCAAAGCGACCTGTGAGGCCCATTGGTAGACAAATTATCACCTCTTTAACCTCAAATACTAATATCTCAAGAATGATTTATCAAATGATTCTGATGGGTTGAGAAAAGTGTAGTTTTTAAGCTAAATAAACCTGTTAAAATATGTGGGATGAGATGAAAAATGCATTGTCCCTATTCTGAAAAGAAGTATTGTGTTAATTTGTTTTAAGAAAAGTGGTTTTGAAAAGAAGTTACGCTGTAACTCCCGTCCTCCAAAGCCAACGTTATGGCTGACTTACTGTCACTAAAAAGTGACAGTAAGTCACTGAAATACAGAAGTCAGCCATGAATAATGGGATCGATCCAATTATTCCACAGAGCACATTAACACAAGGATGAGAGGAACTGAGAACCCTCAACAGGCCAGAGCTGAATGCAGATCATTATAGTTACCACTATATGTCATATGATTCATAAACACTAGTTTGTAACAACTTGTGTGGGACAATGAGAAAACAACAGCGTTAAAAACTCCCATACGCATAAAAGGCATCAAGTTATGTATGTTACTTCAAGTTGTGAAAATAAAACGTGCATTCACAACCAGTGTCAAACTGGTGTTTTTTTTCCTCTTTCTCTATAACGTTCTGCATCAACAAAGCAATTTGTTTCCCCGGAGTGTGCTAATTTCTAGATTTCACAGTGCCAGGTGTTACGGCTGCCAGTCATTACATGAAAATCAGCAAAACCTTAACCACGGTGCTTATCCTCGCCACAAAACGCGCCCGGCTGAATTCTCTCTGATTTTTGGGTGCGGATGAGGGGGGGGGGGGGGGGGGGCAGGAAAGGAGGTTAAGTTCCAAAGTGCATGTTCTCTTATTTGTATTTTACTTTGACAAAAATACCAGCAAGCTGTCTGACTGACAGCCTTTCTGATTCCACGCTCTCTGCTGAATTAGAATTTGTTTTTTTTGCCTCAGATAAAGATCTGTGTTGTTTGATACTATTTTGTTTTTCATTGACGACTAACTGCAAGCCTATAGCGCCCTGGTAATTTGGGGAGAATCTATCAATTAGAGAGATGCTGTGCAACATAAAATACGGAGTGAAGGGAGAGGAAGGAGAAGTGAGATCGAGGGGGAGCTGGGGGGGGGCCAATCCAGACTTCACGGGTAGTGTTGAAGGTTTGGTTGCACGGCGAATGACCTGCAGTCTGCAGCGAGCATGAAGGCAACACACCGACACGTTGCAACCAACCGCTTTTACATTCCACCCAACAGCAGGTTGCATACAAGGTGAAAGCAGTTCCTGTAAATGATATAGATCCCACTGCTGTTGCAGAAATGTAACCTGTGCAATTTATAAATACCATGTAAGAGAATTAAGTTATATTTATGTATTTGATCTTATAAACCATACCCAGTGTACTCTGCTGTGAATGTTGATTTTGATCTCATAATAAAATATATATTTTTTTATATCCTTATCCTCAAAACAGCCCCTATCACATGCAATGTAAATATTGTATTTTCCTCAGAAGTGTTGCTGTAAATTATTAAAATGTAATGGAGCTTGTTCAAGTATAGGAGGGAATACTGTGTTTTTTTTTTTTTTTTACACGCTGGTATTATGTGATTTATTTCAGGGCGCCTGGAAAATAATTGTGCACTCAAGATGTGTTGAGATATATTTAGAGCTGGTAATATTTTGCATTAATTATGCACATGTATGTTAAACTAATTAAATCAATCAGCTGCAGACATAACCGAAGAGAGCCATAAACTGTGTGTGTGTGTGTGTGTGTGTGTGTGTGTGTGTGTGTGTGTGTGTGTGTGTGTGTGTGTGTGTGTGTGTGCGTGCGTGTGTATAGGTGTGTGCGTGTGTGTGAGACAATCAGAGTGTGTGTCGTGATGAAATGATCAACCTTACTGGCACTCTAAAGGTTTTATTTTCTCTTGTTGAATCATGTATTTATTTCATACACAGAAAATCATAAAACGATTGTTGTTTTTGCAGATTAGGAAAATTATTCTATTGTTATTCCTTCTTTCTGTTTCTTTGTTTTCAAAGTTTTTTTCTGCTTTATTTATTCCTCTCATTATTCACATATGATAAGTGAACGCATCACTTGAAAACAAAGTAATTTATTTTAAAATCCACACTTGATAAATTATTTAAGGCTGCAGGGATTATCAGCGTGATGTGTCTATACGTGTGTGTGTGTGTGTGTGTGTGTGTGTTGGGGGGGGGGGGGGGGGGGTGCATTCAACTCTTCTGATGTTAAATAAGGAGGCGCTCGCTGCGAACGCTCCATGCCTGAATAATTGGTGACTTCCTCCACTCAGTCGCACTGCTATTCAAATCTGGCCTTTGTTGGCCTTGTTTACAGCGATGTTAATTGGGGGGAGAGATCCCCCCCAACCCCCCCCCCCCCCCCACACACACACACACACACACACACACACACACACACACACGCGCGCCAGTCGAGTGGACGCTTCCGTGTGTCTTCATGTTTCTGTTTGTGACTTTATCCGCCTTCGTTGCCTCGCTCTTCCCTCTGGAGTGCCACAGCGGTGCCTCACAGCTGGAGCACGTTGTCGCCTGACGAGGAAGCTTTTCTTTTAAGTGATTTAGATCAATTGAGGATTCAGATGTATGATGATAATTACATTGTGGAGAAGAAGCATTCTTCCATAGGTAGCTACAGTATGATGAATGTACAGCCAAACAGCCAACATCTGCTGCTACCTTTAGTTTTTATCGTGCATATTTAATGCACTTTTAAATGCATAATTCATTCATTCTAATGAAAATCGATACTTATCTTGAACAGCAATTTAAGCAATTACATTTGAATCAAAGTTATCTTTGATTTTAGTCTGAACCTTTCAGTTATTAATGGAGTTAAAAAGAAAACTTTTTGTAGTTTTTCATTGGGCAGTAAAGTTGCAGTGGGATAGAAACACACTCAAAGAAAGACGTGAAACGTGTGCTACTTTCTCTTTCCACCGTGTGCAGCTGAGGTGAGGAAGAGGAGCGGGATGAAGGTGGGGGACAGGGGGGAGGGCAGCCTGCCATCCTTCCTGTCAGCATCTTCCTGCTCACTTCAACCGTCTCCCCTCTGGTGGCCACGCCTCCGACGCTGCCAGGCCACAGGCGGCGGTGGGTGGGCGAGGCGGGGAGCCGCACAGGAAACAGGAAATCGCGAGAGAGAGAGGAAGCCATGGGGGTGAGAGGCGGCGGCGGCGGCGGCGGCCATGACGTGTCACAGCTGCCACAGTCGCTCTGAGAGAATGACAGAGAGAGAATGGGAAGCTTGGGTGGCTTCGCCTGGCAGGCTTAGTGTCCCAATTACCTCCCCGTAAACAAAGGAGGAAGTTTTGCCGCATCGCTCACGCTCTCCTTCCTCACCTCCCCAACACGCTCACATCCCCACCGCCACCTCCCCGCCGCTGCAGCCCAGCGAGAGCTTCCTCTCTCACTCTTTTGCCATCAGATGAGAGGCGTTCAAACGTGCCGCAGCCCCCGCTGTGATAGCACAAGGTGTCACCTGTGAAAGGCGCCGTCCTCGCTGAATACGCTCCCGTGGATAAAAGGTCGGCAGAAATACGGGTTCACGCGCGCCGCCCTGATCCTTGTCTCGCTGCCTCCTCTTGTCTTCCTGTTTGTTTGAAGCTGACGACTGCCTGCTCCACCGAGGTCTGAGCCGCGAGGCTTCACGGTGCTCCAGCGGGTTCCTGAAAAGTGGAGAAGGATGTGGAGAGGGCTGCAGTACCTCATTCTGTCTGTATGCACAGGTCAGGGGTCACACTGGCTTTCGTTTTACGTGAGGTCCATCTGAAGACACGGAGCTTGTCCTCTTCCACAGTCAAATCATTTAAATGAACTTATGATGGGCACACTAGTTATGGAGCACACACACACACACACACACACACACACCATCGTATTGTTTTGTCACATGATTAAATAGAGAGCTGACATTGGACAATATCAACATGTGATCCAGCAATCATCATTGCCTATCTGTGTATGTATTCATATTAGTATAGTTAATGTTGAATAATGATTTAGTTTTGTTAAAAATTGCTACTAAAGAACAAATGCCACCAAACGTATGGCTGTAAGTTCCTTGTCATATATCCAAAGTGGCCCTCTGTACAAGAGCCCCCCCCCCCCCCCCCCCCCCCCACACACACACACACACACACACACACACACACACACACAAAGGCCCCAGTCCACTGCCTATGTTCATGCCACCGGACTGGAAAGAACGTCTGGATGCTTCTTCAGCCACCAAGCTGCTGAACTGGGCCTGTGTCTGTGTTTGATTGACAGCTGAGCTGACAGCAGCCTCTGTGTAAACACACAAGCAGACAGCATTTTGTTAGCAGTGGTCATGTTATGTTACAGTGACATCAACTTAGGCACTTAACCCAGCAAAAAACATAAAACTCCAGGTTTTCTTCATAATATTAATAGTCACAATCAAATTATCAAGGTGAAGTTGAAGTAAAAGCAAGTTAAGTATTATTGAAGAACACTGAGCAACTCTTCTAAACCCTGTCATCAGGACTGAGGGCGGGCTTTCATCACATTTCATTGACAGTGACAAGTAAAAATAAGCAAGCTAAGTCCTGATTGGTGCACAGAGGTACTTGACATCACCTTTTCCAATTGAGCCCCGCCCACACAAAACTAGAGAACAGAGAATTACTGGCAAAGCAGAAACATCTGTATGGTCAGTGTTTCAACCTCTGCAGTGAAGTTTGACATTGTCTGGGTTGTTTTCCAGCGGTTCAGGATGGTGTGCATGAGCGCGGCAAAGCGCAGAGCTCCAGTTTTAGGTGAACACCAAACTAAACGTTCCCTTTTTAGCAACTAATGAACATGGCCGTTGTTTACTGGCGCTGTGTTGAGCTCAAGGATTTAGGGCTGGTGCAATAAAAGGAGAGACATCAGCCACCGTCTATTCCAAAGTCGCACAAGGCAACCTGACGTGCTCGTATCACTGGTTTCAATTCAGTTGAAGAAAAACAGGACGAAATCAGACTGGAACTATGAATGTGAACTATTCTCTTTGAAAAACGTTCACAAAACTGCCGTTCCGTACGCCACAGCTGCCGAGCTCATTGGCTTGTTAGCCTGCAAAATAGCATAAATGAAAGGCGCACACGAGCCTCCTTAGCTCAGGGGGCTCGTGGGGTCTGCGTGTTAGTCAGTGTCACCGTTAGCCAGTGATAGCATGGAGATGGTTACTGTTATATGCAAATACCTTGTAGTGGCAATCTGAGTGAATGCTCTTTTGTGAAAACCCCACAACACAGTACGAGAGATATACAGATACACATGTATGCTGCAGCAGAAAAACATGCGCTTTAATTCCAGTCGGACTTCAAATGTTAGTTTTATTTGGAGTTTGTTGGTTCGCACCTTCCCGAGCAGTCAAAATGGAGGTGCAGCTGCTCCTCTCCGGCTCTAGTGTCATATGAATGTTTCTCTTCATGTCTGCTTGTCTGAGCAGCTCAGATAAATTAACAAACCAACTTGAAGTGTCAGTCTGAAGAATAATTTCTCTGTTCTCCATTAAAATAGCCGGACTACAGATCCTCCCTTTCCATTTTGCTGCCTGTCTCCTTCCATCCCCGTTCCACAACTCATCTGTCACTCCTGCTATTTTTCACGTGCCTCGGAGCAACAACACAACCTCCTCCCCCTGTCTTTGAAGGAGTAAACCCAACCGGTGAGCTTAACGCATTTCTAATGAGCCGACGCCGGATGGAGTCTGGAGATTAGTCATCATACGTCCCCGACGAGGATCACGTTCGCCGAGATGCGCCATGTATCATCTCGTCGGCGCCATCAATGTCTCGGCAGAAGCACCAAAAATGAAAAAGCTCCTCTATTCCAAATAATTAACTTCGTTTTGCTGATGTCATACAAATCTAAAAATCAGTGTTTGTTTGGCTGCTGGGTTCATAAAGAAGCTGTTCAAAGGATTTAGGAGGGAATCTCTTCTTGTTTGTGGAGGCAGTTCTTCAATTACTGTTTGACAGATGGCATTGTCTTTAGATATGCTGTCATATTCATATAAATAAGCCTCCGTGGCGTCATCCATTCACCAGTGACAGATAAGAGAAGAACACAAAGTGCCTGGCAGGTGCTAAGAAGGCCTTTCGAAGTCACCGCGGATACAGAGGAGCGGTTCTCCGCCCGCCGTCTCATTAGCAGTTAGCTTTTGATCTGCAAAGCTGGCTTGTCCGAGTTTCCAGTTCCAGTACAGACTCCTCTGTCTGTGTCGACTGATTACATAATCGGATCGCTGCAGACATGAAACGTACAGTTTGTCTTTATTGCTGAGGAGAGGCTACTAATTTTCAGCCCTGCGGCAAAACGCTCAAACTGCACTTCTCCAACACCTCATCCCTCGCTCAAAGCCATTAGCCAGGGTTCCTTTCTCCACACAACAATCCAAATGATACCGATTGTCTTTTTACATCATTAAAAGGCAAAAACTATGTTTTTTCTTGGACTGCAAAATGTGGAGATTTTTGTATATTTGGGCTTTTTTTTCTGACGAGTGGAAGGAAAACATTCAAAATACACATTTAGGAGTTTAATTTACAATGTTGTCTATTTGTGTCTGTTGATGGTTTACCAAAAAAGTTACAATTAGATAATGCCTCATTTGCATGTTTGAATATAAACTTTTAGAAAACTAATTCAACAATAAAAAATGTTACTTTATGTAAATAATGATTGCACTCAGAGCATTACTAATACACTAATATGTCACAGCAAGGTTACAGAAGCTGAAGGGGAAAAGACTATCAAGTAATACGCACACAATTCTGCAAAAATAAACATAACTTACATATCAAGCAGTTAAAGATAGAGTACGCTCTAAACCACATTGAGGCTAAATTGTCTGCAAGGAAAATAAACATGGCATCGCAGATTTTCTTTCTGACCTTATATATATATATATATATATATATATATATATATATATATATATATGTATACATATATATGTATACATATATATATTCTTTTTTTTCCTTCTTTTTTACACCAACAACTAAGTGTTTAATATTTTTATCTGAACAACTTTTTTTATTAAAAATAATAATATATGTATATATTTATATATTTATATATATTTATATGTATCCCTAAATTCCTCAACACAAAAGAGCAGAGCAGTTTCACTGTTAACGAAAATAACATTAAAAACACTGGCAGCTAATTTGACAGATACTATCAAATCACAGCAAAAACAATTACATCTAATAAACTACAGAGCAGGTTTTACAGTCAAAGTGAATTAAATTACAGTATATTATTGTTAATAAATATTTAACCATTTAACCGTAGGAAAAACATTCTGTCAAAATACATTAAATACAAGTGCCTATCAATTTAATCTCGGTACATTTAGGACATTTATTTGTTACTTTCTGAATCCAACACAGTCTATCAACACTATATTACCATTAACATATATATTTTTTTCATGTACAATAATTGAGAAATAACATGTAAAAATACATTAAGTACATAAAACCAAGGACAAAGGTCTGCACATTTCCAGTAGTATTCCATGTAAAATGACTAGATTTAAAAATGTTCATTAGACAGTGGTAAACAAGTATGATACATCCAAAATAGTTACATTGAAGGCTTTTCATTGCAAATGTGATACTTTATAAAAGTGTCTACATACATATATAAACACAGCATATTAATATGTTGATAGAAAATGACGTTTTTCACAACAGTATTAGTTATTTTTTTCAGAGAATTAAAAAAAAAAAAAAATGACATACCTACATTATAATTGATCAAGGTAATAGTAAAGAAATACTGATAAAAATAATGTATCACCCAGCAAAATGTATGCTTTCATTTGTAGTTGTAGTTGCAGCCATGTTCCGTCTAAACCTTACTCCAAATGAGCCAATGACCTATAAGAAGAGGTCTGTCCGGCCGCCGCCCGCCACCTATAGGGCATCACTTCACTCACTGTCCAAACTGACACGCCACTCTTAATTTGATTGGCATATTCTATTTATTACCATGCAACCGGGTGTTTCTCCGCTATTTGCTTCCAGATTAGCCAATACGAAGAAAGAGGAGAGGCTCCCCTGCGGTACTGGTGATGTCACCAATGCAGAGTGAATACCCAAAGTGCTTCATGTTAAAGTGGAAGAGACTGAGAGGATGTGGGGAAAGAGAATTTACATTTTTTTTTGTGTGCCTCTCTGTTTACCTTGACAGTTTGTTTGGTGCGAAGAGGAGCGATGGTCAAACTGGCCTCATCGGGAGGATCTAGACTCGGAAATGGAAATCCGGTAACAGAAAAAACGTTAAAAGCCAATGTGGGTTTTGAAGGCCAGCTGGGTGTACTTTTTATGGCGTTAATTATTATTATTATAGGGTGACATTTTCAGATATGTCATTTTTCCAAATTCAAATCACAACCTCTCCTTGTGATTGACTGATGAATCACAGCAACCTTTTCTCCCTCTGTCTTCTTGGAGTGAGAGCCTTCCTGCAGCCGTCGGTGCCGTGTGGGGGACAGGAGCTGGCTGAAAGCAGCTCTGAAACGCCGGCGTATCACCATCTGAATCTTTGCCTCCACATCGGGGGAGCAGAGCTGTGACTACAGGGATTAGGCTAATCACACATTCACCCAGGAGGCTGCACACACAGGAGATCCTTCATGAGGCATGACCTTATTTCTGATGTATTTCCATAGCCGCTCATTTACCAGCACCCCGAGCTAATGCTAACGCATGGATCTCAACATGCTCAGCTTTACTTATTGAGGCTGTATATTATTCAAGTTGGTCCCTGCACGCTGCATTTTACACACAGATGAAGAAAACATCCTTTTATGAGCGTCAGCGAGGTTATTGTTCCTTATTGATTTTCTCACTACATTCACACAAATCACAAAAGGGTATATGTAAAGAATAGCTGTGCTGTGACACAGAACTCTAATTTAAATTACAATATGTTTTAATGTTGATATCATTTTATTAGTTTTTTTTTCTTCCGGATATTAATATAAGGTCAATTAAATAGTAGACATATGATTATTAAACATATTAAACATATACAAAAACAAATTAACATTTTATACAGACTTTCTTTTTTGGACGATTTCTCTGAGAGGTCCTGGCCGTAGCAAATTATTGGCAAAGGGAATATACACACACTATATAGAAGTTGTGAAATCATCTGTCAGTATTTTAAATTGTACACATTGTGGCATTTCTTTCCATTATGTTCTGATTCAATATATTAACAAAAATTCACAGACATTTTGATCCCGCAATATTACATTTTTAGTGCTGTTAGTCCAGTAAATAGGTATTGAAAGGATGGACTATTTCTTCACTAGTGTCATCAGTATCAATTCATCAAAGAATAGATGAAGCCTGTTCAAGGCAAATTATTTATAAGGACATTTTTTTGGTTGCACTTCTTTTTTGACAAAAAGATGTGAAAAGAAATGTTTTTGAATGTGTTGCTCAAAACCCCAAATTTTAAATGAACCACAATTTATGATTTAAAAACAACCTTGTCGTTGGTGTCTTGTGCAAATTTCTATTCTTTTTTAACTCAATATATTCATGTTTGGCTACTTTTGGGCAAATACATATTGTAAATAATCAAAGAATTCAGTCTTTATGTACCACAATGTGAGTGTTTTTGCTAGATTTCATTTGGATTTAAAGAAATAAAATAGGCTTTATATTGAACTGAAAACATTGAAGAGTGAACATGCAGGACGCATCGGTACCTCAGTATTTCTAAAACCTACGACTAAATCTTTACAAAGGGAAGTTACACTTTTCTGTCAGATTCAGATGAAAACCATTTACCCTCCTCCCCTTCCCTCCCCTGTTTTCTTCACCTCCTTGCTCCTCCCTTCTTCGTGCTTTACAATCAACACTCGGTGCTTCTAATTTATGAAATGTAATTCTGCCCTCCACTGGTATGAAGAAGGTGTACACACACACACTCGCACTCAGGAGCGCATATTTCTTTCTCTACTAGACGAAACCATTTAGAAAAATAAAATGTGTGTGATTGGAGTGTGTGTGAGACAAAGTGAGTGTTTAGGGAAAAACAAGTTAGAGAAGCAGGTGATTTGTAATATGGGTGTACCTAAAATTGTAATTATACAGCTGACTTTTTTCCCTGTTAAGCATAATTAGCTTGCTTTAATTTAGTTGTGATTCAGCGGCATAATAAGCATTTATGTTGCACTCAAATTAAATGGAGTCAATGAATATTTTGCATGTTGAGGAATCTAAGCTAATACTGCACTTTACTGTTAGAGACTGAAGGTAATTCTGGAGGCTGAAGATCGAGGGTGCAAAATCATGCCGATCTGAAAAATAAAATACTGCACTCGTTGTATGCATACGTATGTTTTCAAGCATAAACATGTAGAAATATTGACATGATTGAAATGTATATTCTTTGTTACTGTGCGTGTGTGAGAGATGCTGACAGAGTCTTGGTCTCCAGGGTCTAAACCTCATACATCCAACTATTTCTTTCAGAGTGTTTGTGTGTGCCTGCCCACACACACAGAGGCAGCGCCCCCACCATACACACACACACACACTCTCCCCCCTCAGCCCAACCACCCACCATCACCCTAGGGTGCCAATAGAGCCTTTGTCACCCCGGGTGATGCCAGCAGCGACAGGGTGTGCAGGGATGGGTGGGGTGGGGGGAGTAGTTAACGTCCCTCTGAGAGTTGGGACAGAGCAAAACAGCATCTCTCATACACACACACACACACACACACACACACTCTTGAGACTGCTCTATAACCCCCTCCCCCCTCCAGTTCAACTGGAGGAGCCGTGAAGTTCAGAGTCTGTTGGTGGGTGAAGGGGATGTGGTTGAGTACTGCATGTGCATCTGCCTGGTGTTGTTCTGGGACAGTAACGTCTTCTACAGTGGTGCACACGGTTACACTTCATTTTCACAGTGGGCCCTGACTTTGGCATGAATAATTTATAATTTAGGAGTTTAAAAAGAAAAAGCACGTGGAACACATAGTAGTCCGCCTCCCTTCCCTCCATGGGTCCATCAAGACTGCCTGGGCATGGGGCCCAAATGAACTTTGAAACATCATTCCCTCTGTTCATGCTCACCAATACAATATCCCTTCTTAATGTGCTTTCAATGGATCGATGGGTGACAATTCACAGTCCTCGTATTGTTCTTATTCCTGATTTGTTCTTGTTTTGTTAGTACCCACTGATTTCTGGTCAAATGGAGGACATGAAAGTGTGAAATCCTCATCTGAGAATATCATTTGTCTCGGGCTTTTATTATGAAAGGTGAGGACGCGTGGAGTGAACTCGGTATGTGCTGGCTTCCAAGATAAGTAGGTTAATAAGTATATGCACAATCAGTCCGTTCTGCACAGTGTGGATGTCTTTAGTCGCCGTGTAAAAGATCTGACAAATCGACCCCAAAAAAAGAAATACGCTTTTCACCGTGTCATTTTCACATTCCGTGTGAAGACTATAGAAACCCTTGGAGGATAGTGCATTTAGCTTCTGAATAGCTTAAATACTGCTATTCGATGCTTTTTGATTTCCGTGTAACACCAGTACTGACACTCTGGAAAACACATGTTCTCTTTAACCTCTGTACTTAACAGTATGTCTCCATTTCACTACTGCGGAAGTTCTTCTTTTTCTTACGGCCTTTTTGTTGTGGCATCTCTCCAATTCTTGGCCATGTGTCAACGCCTGTCCTTATATAGTGTTAGGGGTGTTACCTATGCTAATAATAAAAAAGCAGCCACACTTTTTTCCCCCACTCACTAGAAAATTAAGAGAAAGTCCTAATATTGCATGAGGCCCAATATCTCATGTAGGCCTGTGGACTTTGTTCCCCATCACTTCCATTGGAAGCACATTGGAAAGAGAACTCTACACAGCCAGTATGAACATGAGGAGCGATTACAGCAAGCTAAACCTGTTTCGATATTCATGTAGACAACGGATATATGTTTTAAGTCACTTGAAAATTGCATCTTTAACCTTTCCAGGTCTTTCAAAATCTATTAAAATGACACAACAGTTGTGTTAAGTTGTCCTGAAGAGGGTCATGAGTGGGCAATGTTACAGTAGGGGTCCCCGGGGCGGAGCTTAGCTGTGGACACCTTTTCAAGCCAGTCGCCTGAAAACATGTTGGCATTGTACGTTTCTGCAAAGCATGGACATGTTTAGTGTCTACATTTCTGAAACAGAAATATCTTAAATAGGTTTCATATCAGCCTCGTATCTCACTTGCAGAAACACACAATATAGTTAACGCTGTAAAACAATTGGTTAGGTTTAGGCAACAGAACTACTTGGTTCAGGTTAGAGTTAGGGTTAGTGTATTGAACTCACACGGGACACCAACTGCTCTATCCTGGGGAAGGTCATATGTTTGTTTGTGTCACAAAAAGTAGATTTTAGCTCTGTTGAGGTGAAACTAGTTGTGTTTGAAACAAACTGAACACAAGTCCAAAGACATGCGATTGATATTAATCTAGTCATCCTGTTCTCAGAAGGAAGGAATAAAAGCATATTTCTTAAAATCCTCAACTCTACCTTTCATATTCCCAGACATCAGTACACTCAAAGACACAACATCCACAGTTCTCTACAGTCTACAGCCCAGCGATAAGAAACAAATAATGAGTCCCACGACACACCGTACGTGAAACTGGAATTCTCCTCAGCAAATGTACAATTTCAGTCGCTGCCTTTACTGTCGCCGAGATTATCCATCGTAAGGGAGTACCTGCCGAAAAAGTCATTTAGTGTGGGCGCCAAGAAGCATTCACTAACCCCGGTGCATCGGAAACCAAGACACCTGCATCTCCTGCCGAAAAAAGTACAGCTCCAAGCGTTTGTCATTTTGAATCTAATGCTCCCGCTGTGAGAGACGGGCATCTGCAGAACACGTCCAAGATGTCTGGTGGGAAACAGCTGGTCAGCCCACTCAGTCGGCTTGTCTCTGGGTTTCAGCTGTCGACTGGGCTGACTGTTGTCGCTGTGTGTATTGATGCCTAAAGTCCAACAATCAGAAAAAAGTCAGATTGAGTCTTTTGAAAAGTATCAAATGTTTGAAATAAATACATTAAACATTCTCTCACCGTGTTAGAAAGGTCTCGTGTTTTTATAAAAGTGTACCAGAGGGATTTAATTGTTTTAAATAACCATTTAATGACCATTTTTCAAATTATGCTTTACAATATAGTGACAAAAAGATCAGTGGTAATATTTCGCCTATGAAAAGTTGGCCTCATATCCAAAATGTCTTTAAACAAACACACTCTGTACTCTGTATGTTTTCCTATTAAAACAACTTCAATTAGCTTGATCAAATATTGTACAACTAAAATCTAATGTCCTTCAAAAGTTGAAGTGCTGGACAAGATGTCTTCTTCACACATGGAGATTCAAAAGTTTAGAAAGTGATTGCAGCGTTACTATATGTGTAAATGGAGATTTAAAATGTTCAAACGCACTTCATACTGGAGCACAATTCATTATTTTTCTTTATTTGTTATACCACCGCAATGCTTCTTTCATCATCTTCCATCAAATCATTTACTTTTAAATTTGTTTCACATTTTTTAACTTTTTGATTATATAATATCTATAAGTAACTCAGAAACACAAAACATAAAAAATAAATGCATGCAACAAAGAACAAACAAAGATAATGATAAAATACACAAAAATGTAGTAGCAGTATAAATAATAATAATCAGTATTGTTATTATTATTCAGTCATAGAGTCCTACAGGTACAGCGGTTCAGTTGAGCTCAGAGGAGAATATCAAAACTGCACAGACATCATTCTGCACCGTGAGATTCAAACATCACAGTAAAGATACCTGCAAAACAACTCACGTGAAATAGTGTGACTAAAAAATGATCAAAATAAAAACAAAACTTTATTAATGAGTTTTGAATCAAGAACTCAGCTAATCTGCTTTATCTGGATCATGTGGATTTGATTGAACAGATTTGATCAAGAGTGAGCGAGCAACCCACGTTCTGATTTAAATGTTGCTCAATCCACACATTCACGAGAAACACCAACACCAGCGTTTAGCAGAACATCTAGTGTAGGACCCCATCAGATTGTAAACCCTTACAAAGAGGTCCTGGTCTTCATATAGAAAGACCTGTACAGCTAAAGACAAAGGAAAAGAACAAATGAAAACTTCCAGAATGTCAGAATTGCATCAGCCAACTCTTATTTTCCACTACATCCATCCACATCACGTTCCTCTTCACATTCTCTGTCAGCTGAAAAGCTGAGAAGCTTTCTAATGTGGCGTCTTGAAAGGTGAGGTGAGGACAGGGTCAAAACAGACAAATACCTGCCTCGGCGGCAGGAAAAGTGGAACCACATGGCACATTTGACATCCACGCAAATCCCCGGTTGACTTTCTGCACAGGCAAGCGCTCCTCCACTCGGCACCCTCACTCGCTCTCCCCCTAGGTTCCCCTCTTATCTTCTGTTTGCTCTGAAGTTCGACATATAGACCGAGGCCCTATCAAAATCACAACCAGATGAGAACTAGGGGTGGGGGCGCGGGCAGGTAGAGGGAGTAGAAAAGCTAAAAGCGTTTCAAGCTATTGCTGAAACAATCCAATTACAATGCCTATCAAACTTTGCTTCACAGTTTATGGCTTCTAATTGCCTGACAAAAATTGACACTTCAGTCGCAACAGTGTAATATAATAGGGGGCCAAATTAAATTTGATCGAGGGGCAGAAAACGATGCTATCACTCAGCAGCGCGGAAAAGAGGAGATCAACTAGCATGATATAATGGATCAAAAATGAAAATTATTCATTAATCGCGTTGGGTTTTCCAATAATGGAAATGACACAGTTCAGACGTCTTCCTAAAAACACTATTAATTAAAGGGATGATAGATCTAACAAGGCATGGAGCCCAGAGAAATCACTCCACCTCTTTTCCTCCCTTCCTCCTTAAGCCCTGTCTACTTTCTTCCTTTCTCTACCACTCTTTATTCTTTGTCTATTTCCCCTTCCTTTGATTTTCGTTTTCCCTCTCCATTAGAGTTCTGCCACCCAACCTGAACCTGACAGGTCCCAAAAAACCTGGGGTTTAAGGTTCGGGCTGTTTTACCAAGTCATGACTGTGGCTCAGTGGTGATTTGAGTGGTCGGAAGACTAGAAAAGGGCGTTTGACTTGGTCCACGTTTATGTTTGATTTTTTTCAAATGTTCATTTCTCTCACATGGGTCATATTTGAAGTAGATACGCAATGCTTTGAGGGGGAAAGAGACAACATCCCAACTCTTCAAATACTGACACATTGGTCAGCCATGCCTAAAACTATGAACACTTGTTCCGTGTTCCTTTTCAAAATAAACTTCCAACATAGGTTTACTTTGTTAGCTTTAGGAAAGAATTGGGGTTTGGGTTAGAATAGGTACACATTTGTTAGAAATTAACTTTTTTTTCTAAACTTTTTTTCGTATCCTTGTTGGCTCAGATGAAGATCACATGGAATGAGTGAAAGCTTCAGAATGGAGCTTGAGGTAGGAGTATTTCATAAATGACTGTTTCCACGACTTACATCAACTTTGAAGCTCAAAAGAGAAAACTCTGTGATTCTAAGATTGGGTTTAGGTTAAAAAATGTTCAACTAAAAGTAAGGTTCAGTTGGCGCTTAAATTAAATGTTACAGGAAGCTTTCAGGTGTCCATTTTAGGCCCATGTATACCCTAATGTCCTCTGATCCAATCCGCTCCATTGAAGGAGACTGACTGTCTCTTCTCTTTCCAGGTCTCCATGGTGGAGAAGAGGAGGTATTGTGCCTCAGATCTGTTTGGCAGCAACTGCCCTCCCAGATCTATCTCTCATATATGTTTATAATCTATTTATATTGTTGTCATCCTGATTATTCATAATGTAATGTTACTCCGTTGGTCATTCTGTACACATGTTGCACATCTTTCCGTCCTTAGAGAGGGATATCTCCTCTGCTTTTCTTCTTGAGGTTTCTTCCATTATTTCCTGTGGTCTTCCTTATCTGAACAGAGGGTCTTAGGCCAGAGAGTGTTGTATGCTGCACATATTGTAGGCTAAATTTGTGTGAGCGTCACCTGGCGACAGCGCCTCTGAGCCACGCAGCTCCATCTGTATTCCACGGCCTATGTGATTGGCTAGAGAGATGCGTTGCTTTCATCTGGTGGCCCTCGCACAACCTCATCATCCATCTACACACTCACTCAAACATGCACACAGTCGCACGGAATGTCCAGGAGTACGGCGGCAGACTTTATTTAATCTGTTTTCCTCTGCGTTAATTGGGTCAAAGCTTCCTTCTCTGCCTTCTTGATGTGCAAATGAATGTGGCATCGAGGGACGTCCGCCCATCCCTCCACAGGCACATTTACAGGACACCTCAGGGTGCCGGCCCGCCGTCTGTGACCTGTATATGGCAGACGAAGGAGGGGCCAGGGGGGTAGCAAGGTTGTCAGTACCGACCTGGATCAGAGAGACTGAGTGAAAAAATCCCTGAGTTAATTATTGCGCTGGAAGCCCGTAGGCTGTACAAGTCACCCCCACTCCTAATGAAGTTTACCTTCACCATCCTGCCATACTGGAGTCTATGTGATACTCAATAATGAATGTGGCAGAGCACAGATGTGTACAAGCAAAGGTCACAACGAATAAGCACATGTACCACATGCGAGCAACCTGGTTGATGCATCGTTCTGTTGTGGCTGATGCAGCTTCGTAGTTATCTGCTCCAACTATAGATACATTGTCTTATTTACTTTTGTGAAATGGTCAAACTTTTTATAATGCTACAACAAAGCTGTTTAGCAAGTGTTGATTGGGTGGGGTTCATGAACCAAAATGCATACTAAGTAATTACAAGGCATTTAGTCTCTAATGTGTTTGTATGTGTCTTTCTCACAGCTGTCCAAAAACATAATGCAAATCTATCAATTGAACTCAGAGTCCCACCAGCTCCATAAATAATACAACCGTACTGTATAATTCATTCTGAGACATAACTTTCAGCCACCTCTCAAATTGAAGTGCTTTGATTGGCTTAGAACAGCGGACATGTTATCACCTTGAACCATTGATCTGTAAGCAAATAGTAGACTTTTTACACATTCAGCAGTCAGTAAGCAACATTGTCATTCATTTTAGATTGCATTTCTTTCCTTCTGATGAATGATATTGTGCTTTCCTCTCTAGCTCTCTCTGCTGCTTGGTGCAGAGCACTGTACAAGTCGTGCACAGTGGGTTGATGAGCGCCTTCTCACTCATAACAGCTACATGCTGCTACTGAAAACAAGGTTCATGAGAGTTTAAAGCGACTGTGAGGATTTCTAATTGGTTGTTAAACAGTCTCGATGTAATACTGATGCTTCTATATGACCCACATCAGTAAACGAGACCATCAACGAGAAGATTGGCTATTTCTTTATAGTTATTCGTAACGCCTGTCATCGTAGCATCACATCATGCAGGTTCACCAGAAACTCCCTCAGCTCAGGCTCCAGTGAGTCCTCTGGCAGCGACTAGCCTGCTGTGGACAGACCCAGCTCCAGCGTCGGCCAGGAACAGAGCTTGGCCTCGCTGCTCCGCCAGTCCCACCTGGGAGCTAACACCGTCACCGCTGTTGGAGACCCAGGCCATACTAAGGGGGGCAAGGGAAGCACCAGGACAAGTAAGCGGCAGACCCTTCTTCAGTGAAATGAGAGGTTTTCTAAAGGGAGTCTGGAAATGGAAACACTACTCCTTTTTTCCACAGGGACCGCCAAAATTAACAGGAAATGAAAGTTCCTGGTAGTAGCTTTAACAATGCTAAAATGACCGCTGATAAGGTGATGATTATTACCGCTGGGATCCATCAGATCATTATAAGTGTCAATACTGACCACTTACACATACCAATATTAGCTACATGTCAGTTATCAACATGAAATGTATTTTTATTATTATGTTATTATAGCCCAATTTTAGCTATGACTTGTCGTTGATTCAGTATAGTAGTAACTCAAAATTTCAATTTTTCAATTCAGTTCATTTTGTATAGCCCAATATCACAAATTACAAATTTCCCTCAGAGGGCTTTACAATCTGTACACATACGACATCCCTGTCCCAGGACCTCAGATCGGATCAGGAGAAACTCCCCAAAAATAACCTTTAACAGGGAACATGTGCTTTACTATGAACACATTGTAATGTGAAGGCAGTGTTGATAGTGTCATTCTGGGTAGTGCAGCGAAACAAATTGTATTTCAGGCCTAATAAGAAAGATGCGTCATATAACTCATTTATTATTTGGACTTTGGGAATGAGAGAGCATTGGTATGGGATCTGCACTTTTGTGATGATTCTCTGTGGATTCATCCCTAGAAGTGACACCTGACACATTTGATAGTAATTTGTCCTCGTGGAGCTTCAACGCATCAGTGTGGAATCAAGGAAGTTCACCAGCTGACTTTCTCAGTTTAGTAGGGAATAATAGAATTTATGATGATTTTTGCATTATGCAACTTACAGCGTTTCACTTGACAGTTATTACCTGGAGACCTTGTCTAGTCTTTTTTTTTCTTTTCAATTTGCATAAATCCTACAATATCAATGTCATGTTAATTCATTATCTTCCACAAATCTTTAGAATGAATAAATAATGTATTTAGTTAAGGTGATCATCCATCACACGTTATTGAACAAAAAACAACATATGCTGTTAATATTCCTCGAAAATATGTGAATTGTTGCTTTCTCCTGAAACAAAGTAGTTTATAAATTCCTGCAAAATGAAATGTGGTTTAAGGTGAGCTTTGTTCTGTTGACCTGTCTCATTGTACTACAACACAAAAGAGCATTTATGTCTATAGATACTTTAATTGAATAAAATGAACAATACATTTTGGGTTAGTTTACATAATGTCAGTTAACGCTTTAGATCTAGATTACGGATTGACCCTTTAAGAGATTCAAGTGTAGTTTACACGGTGGAATAGCTTCTAGTGAAATTACCATGTGAATGTGTAGCAATCAAGGCCTATAAATTGAATCCAGTTCTTCAATAAGAACTTCACAGCTTGACTCTGAGAATCATTTTGTGGCTCGCTATCATTGGACATAATTGCAATGACAATAATCCTTCAGCAAAACAATTTATCATCAAACATAAAGCATAGAGGGACCATCTCTGAGAGTTAGTGGCTCCCCTTCTAGTCATATAATTGGGTATCGATGGCCAACGATCCCCTCCATTTCGCATCTTTCCACTTGGGTGCGCCGCTGGAACGCCCATACAACCCAATCACAACCCCCGCTGGGAGGGCGGAGTCCCAGCACCCCAGGGAGATCTAACATGGACTGCCCCTTTCCATCCTCAGTTAATTGAAACTTCCCAGGGAAGAAGAGGAAAAACTGGGGGGACAGCATTTGAGTAGTGAGAAAGATGATAGAGATTTCAATCAACTTAGGTCTTCATTTCATTGTCTTGGCCATTATACTTACACATTATAATAACATTATACTCACACCCAGCGACATCATTAAAAATAAACGAGCAGTCAACGATCAGAAAGATTGTAAACAAAATTATGTTATAGCCCTTTTTGACCAACATTTTCCAGGAGCTTAGGAACCAAGGGAACTAAACAAGGAACTAATGTCCTTTTTCCACTTCTATCGTATCAAAAGAGTCATGAACATTTAGTGAACTAGACAGATAGAATAAAAATGAGTCTTTTGTCTGAGTTAGAGAGGATAAATGACAAGGAGACATGCACAGATGGTAAAGTTGACTAGAAACTCTCTTAAATAGGTGATCATCTGAATATTTAGTGGTTATTTATTTAGTATGTAACCCCAAAAAAAACATTCAGCCAGTTAAGCTTTACTTCTGTTGTTTAAGATAAGATAAGATATTACTTTATTCATCCCAAGGTGGAACTTTCTCGAAGCAGCAGCAAAAATGTTTACATATATATACAATAAAATAAAATAGCAGGGCAGTACATATTACAATTAAGAATTTAAATAATAAAGGAAATGAAAATGTAAAAAGTTACAGTGGCTCGCTCATCACTTCTCCCTCAGTCAAATTACAGCTTTATAGCTAGTTCTGTCATACATGCCGACTTTAATAAATAGCGCGGAATGTCCACTTGTGTTTGACTAATCCGAGACACTCAGGAGCAGGGACTTGTTTTTTAACACCAGGACATTTTACTGGACTTTATTCCCTTGTTATTCCATTAAAAATGCATGTTATGTTACCAAAAAGGTTATTGTTTTACCTAAAAGTTGCTGTAGTGGAAAACACCCTGCAATCCACTTCATTTGGATGTAAAACTAAAAGTGAGATTGGTCAAAAGTTCAAGCCGGAAATTCGATCTTTAAGTTTACGGGTACTTTCAAATATATGTAACTTATGTGTTTATAACATGTCAGGTAGTCAGACTTCTCAGGTATTTGCCCCATTTGACTTCACTTATTAACTTGGAGATTATAATTGTGTTATTAGTGAGAGAAAGGGTGGGAACAACTACCAAAATAAGTTGTAAGAATGGCATTAACCTTTAATGCAGGAACTTGCTAGATATTCTCAGTTGACCTGTAATGAGAACGTCTACAGCAGTGAACACCTCTGGCCAGCTCTTGGTTCCTGGTTCATCAAACACCCCAGGTCACAGAGGCTGCTGGCCACCAAGTTATCATGGATGGGCAGATCCAGCTCTTCCTCTCTCGCTCTCTTTCACGCTTTCTATGTCCCCACCCCCACTTCTCACGACCCACAGCCCAATAGTGATCAATGACCTGGAGCCGTTGACTTCACCTCTCGACCCTTCGCCCTCCTTCTCCTCCTATTCCTCTGCTTCTTTTAGCGTTTGGCGGGCAGTGAGTCCATGAGGAAGGGAGGAGGGGGTTGCTGTGGCTGGTTGGATGGAGGACAGGTGGAGTCCAGCCCGGGGTCGGCTACGGGGTCAGCCGTCACATAAATCAACCTGACGTGTTCACCCACGCCTGCCTGCCTAAGCCTGAATAGGCACTCAAACCAGCCTTCTAGCTCTGCACCCACCAGCACCCATTCACCCCCTTGCACCCACCATCCCTAACGACCACTCCCCCTGTGCCAAGGCTCGGTTCACGGGGTGACATTAGAATGGGTCAGCGGATGGGCTTCCAAGCTTCCAGGGCTCTTGGTTGGCGAGTCCACAGGTGCCTTCTGGTATGTTGGGTACAATGCCAGGGATAGAGAATTAGGGGGGGTTGTGGAAGCAGTGAAGGGGGTAGGAGGGCGAGTCTGGCAGCTTAAGTACAAGAGCTTACACATCTCTCAGGGACAGGATGGCTGTCGCTTGAAGGCAAGATTGAATTGACCGCGCATTCAATCTTGAATCTCTAATCTAAAATTGTTACCAAATTCTTTGGCCCCTTTTTCTTTTCCTCACAACGGCAGAAGCTGAGTAAACCAGGACCACGTGTAAAAAATCACAGGGAGAAGTCTTGTCTGCAGCTAGTAGCAACTATTAAACTAGTGCATGAATGGGTGTGAATGGCTGAATGAACATGTAGTGTTAAAGCGCTTTGAGTCGTCGGAAGACGAGAAAAGTGCCATACGAGTAATGTCCATTTACCATTCTATTCACAGACTGCCTATGATGTGAAACCGGGAAACAACTTTAAAAATGCAATACATTTCTCATGAGTTAATACTTAACTTTACAAGCTACTCAACAGCAGAAGTAGTTAGCCACATTACTAATTACAATACTTGTTTGTTATTCAGAGATGTTTAAAGCTACCAAAAACACACATCACATCTTCTGTTATAAACTTGTAGAAATAAGAAACAATACTTTTTACTTTCACAAGCAGCCAATCAATGATTTAGACGACAACTCCTCCAAACTAAACAACTAAAACCCTCCATCTGCGCCTTTTCCGTTCTGATGCCGCTGTCATCACGTCAATGTCAGTGGCTTCCAAGAATGTCACAAATGACAAAAACACTGTCTTCTAAATTGCCATCTCTACGATTAATGTTTAGTAGGATTAAGGCATAAGGCAAACTTGGGTCTGGTTGAGACTGAGCATGGTTTGTATTGGGGAAGCCTGGTGGTCAAAGGATTGAGGTGCAGATCATGAACGGCAATGTCTCCTGTTTTACTGCTGACCAGGGACATTGCTGAATTGTATTCCCAATAACTCTTTACAATCATTTCATATCAGCTATCAATAATAACGTGTAATTTATTGTTAAGAGGATGGGCATGGTTTGGATTTAAAAGAAGTTAGAGGACCTTGCCTAAGGTAAGGATGAGATTGTGCTAATGGTTAAAAGAAACCAACATGACTGGTAGAAAATGTGAGACAAAACAGTTGGTTCCAAGTCAGCTCTACATCGACCTACTTACGAAGACATCTGTGGGCTCTTTTGTGTGATTGTAATGTAATTTTTCTTGAAAGAATTGTGCCATTTTAGAGGTATTTATTAACAGCTAGCGTTGCCGTATTGACAGCACTGTGAGACCCTAAGTTTGGGAGGGTGATGGTGGAAGGAGGAGTTCTAAAAGATCATCTTCTCAGACTTATGAGCACCCCCTCCTTGTCTACCTCTTTTTGTGTTGCAGAGGGGAGATCAGAGTAAGAGAAGCACAAAGTTGTTGCTAATAATCCAATATGACCCTAAAGCTTTGTTTGTGGATGTGAGTAGTGGTGGATGGCTTGCTGTCTGAGCCTGGCATCAGTGGTAGACAATAGCATCCCGGAGACAAGAACACAATGTGGAAGAGGGATTCACATTGCTTAAAAAATGCTTGTGCCTTGTATTTAAAGTGCTAAACACAATCAATGTTCATATGGTACCCGTCATATTCTGGTTCTAGGTTGCAGGAAGACTCACTGAAGAAGTTGCTTTCCGTTTTAAAGCCAAGTGCTCTCCTTCCAAATAATGACATTAAAGTCTGCATTCTCAAGGGCCTTTTATCTGCTTCCCGAGTTATCTTCCTAAAGTTCTTGTTAATGCCTTCATTCCCACTTTTGCCCTCAAATTCATTAGTTTTCCTACTAATCTCCGGAGTGGATAAAAAAAACCTTAAATCCTTCAAAACCGTTTCTTGCCAAGTGTCTGAAAAAAATAATATTGCCCCTATTAAATTAATGCTCACTGCCAATAAACTATTGATATCTTCACTGCTTCAAAGTTGGTGAGGCACCTGGGATTGGAGGGAAGGAAATTGAAAACAGATTTTGAGGAAAGGAAGAGAAACAATTGAGGGCAAATTAAATTGCCATCTTGAACTCGTCTGTTAAGGATTAGTTGTTAATTGTAATTTGTGTGCCGTGTCCCCGGCCATCGCCGCAGTGTTTCTATAACTTGTCTGCCTGCCGGTGAAAGAATACTCACTGCTCCTGCTCTCATAATTGGCAGAAGAAGAAGACCAGGAAGACGAAGAATCATGGAGACTCGGATTACCATGTGTTGAGGAAGCCGGGGGCGGCAGGAGTGGAGTTTTGTTTTCTTCAACAGGTTTGACACTGCATAACATAACCTGCTTCAAAGAGTCTTTGTTTGTTGCCAACTGTTTGCCACGTCCTCCATCTTGCCCTTTAGAAGGCAGTGAGACAGGAAAGTGTATCAATTAACAGTCGACGAGTAGGAGTCATGTTTACACATGGATGAGGATGGAGATGAAATAGATTCAATGCAGTACGCTGTGTGTGTGTGCGTGTGTGTGTGTGTGTGTGTGTGTGTGTGTGTGTATCGCTAAATCTGTCACTACTGTGATCTACTGTAAGTTACTACATGATCTGGTCTTCATTGGGCTGGAATTTCCATATTTGGGTCACATGACGACAATTTAAACAATTGTCAAGACAACTGACCAATCCAGAAGAATAATGTGAAATGTGTGTGAAAAGTCTGGAAAAAGCTTTTATGGGGAATATTTTGGTAACCTACGGTCTCCAAGGCAACGAGTGTACTTAGCCCCTCGATGAGCCTCAACATTCATGTTTGACCTTGAGATCACATACTATATAGTAAACTCATGTGTTTTTTTACTTGAGCTTTTGACCATATCCCACAACCTCCTTCAACGGGATGTGTTCAGGTGCCATCACGTGATCAAAGTATTGAACTCATGATGTGTACGTTGGTCATGTTATGACACTATGCTTTCGACAAGAGATTTTCCCAATAGAACGATGAAAGGAAATGAAAGAAATATGGAAGGTGCAATGATGTTGATATGAACTGGTGTCTTATTGTAACCCCTAAGACATAATGGGCAATTAAATTATATATATAATATTTCGCCACAGCCCATAGTAGATGTATTTGAGATATTTGAATAATTTCATAGAAATAGTATTATAGTATTTGGTTGTTTAATAATATAAGTTCCCTGAAGAGGCTTAGAATTCATATATTTAAAAAAAAAGTCAAATAATTATCGATGGCTGTGAGGTTTTTAAAAAAATCCCCTTTTGGTCAAAATCATGTGTCATAAATCAGAAAGATGTCTCTATGTAAACCTCAGCTGAAGGTTGCACGGTTTCAACTGGTTGCGTGAAAACATTTTGAGTTTATGAAGTATATTCACAATATGATGAATGGCTGCCATGCTTAAAAATGTGCAAAATAACTCATGTAGTTACTTACTATGTACAACAAAGATTGTCTCGACTTGGTGGAAAGGTAATGGGCTTAATAGAAATCATCACAGTTAACATCTCTCTTTTAGGTGAGTCCAAATCTTTGAGTAGGTGTGGAGGTCTTGGTCTTAGTCGTCTGCTGCGCCCTCTGGGCTGCCATCAGCACCGCAGAGAGGAGCTTTTTGAAGAAATCTGCTTTGCATCAGATCTGTCTCCAGACAACTGTTAAGATGCACCGATATCTCCTCCCTGCACTCACACACTATTAAGCTGTTAAATGTTCCACTATGTTCACCAACTGTTTGCTAACGTTGTCTACTGTCAGGATACAGTTTACAGGGGTAGGAGAGGTGTTTGCAGGTTGAGAGGAGTGGTGAGAATGAACCAAAACAGTAACGTTGTAAATCCCAAACAATGAGCTAAAGGCAGTAAAACACTGTGTAAAGCTGAGGTTAATGGGGTAACGGGTTATGTGGGGTCATAGTTGTCTTATAAAAATATTGCTTGGCAAAGATTAAAAGCATAATTCAACATCAGACTGTACAAACATGTCACATGTCTTTGACATTTGAAGCCCAGGCTTGCAACTGTCTTTGTCAGTTACAGTGTATCGAATCACTTAAATCCAGATTTGATCAAGAGGAAGAAAGTAAAGAAAGCAATAACTCTTGTAATGTACACCTGGGTGCTTATTACGTGCTGACAACAAATGACGTAGTATAAAGTGCAAGGCACTCCATCAAAGTGGGTGTGAGTAGTGGTGGATGGCTTGCTGTCCCATACAAAAGTAAACACTACCTCCTTCTGTTTCATGGATTGTGGAGGTCCATTCATACATTGTCATATTCATTGAATGTGTTTATGTAACTCTGTAATGCTGTTCATCTAAAGGTGTCTTCCCTTTTTTCCCTGTGAAAGGTTATTTTTGGGGAGTTTTTCCTGATCCGATGTGAGGTCCACTATTCACCAAGAGGAGGCTTATATTGAAAAGACACTCTGTATGCATCAAGCGTGTATTGATACGCTGCTGACACGTCCAACAACTCTGATGCTAGACAGTGAGTACCTAGAGCGTAGCTTGAAGCTCTAGGAGCACCGGCCAAGCTTCTGTACTCAGAAATAAAATACTGTTAATTTGTTTTATTACTTCCATCCATCCATTTTCAATACCGCTTATCCTCATTAGGGTCGCGGGGGCGCTGGAGCCTATCCCAGGTGACATAGGGCGAAGGCAGGGGACACCCTGGACAGGCCGCCAGTCCATCGAGGGCACATGTAGGGACATACAACCATTCACTCTCACATTCACACCTATGGGACATTTAGAGATCAATTAACCTGCAGCATGTCTTTGGACTGTGGGAGGAAGCCGGAGAGCCCGGAGAGAACCCACGCTGCCACGGGGAGAACATGCAAACTCCACACAGAAGGACCGCTCCGACCGGGAATTGAACCCGCGGCCCTCTTGCTGTGAGGCGACAGTGCTAGCCACTACACCACCGTGCAGCCACCGTGTTTTATTACTTGAAAACTTTCATTTCCTTGCTTCATTCACCCAAAATGAAATATTGTAGAGGACAACTCTTTAGCAACAGGAGAAAGAACAGCTTTATTATTCCCACATCCACTAATAACACATCATATATACTACACAAATGTAGATGAGCTCTCCAATAATTAGCATTTGTGTAACATCAAATCACATCACAGCCCATTAATTGATAATGTTGCATTCTCTCTTATCTACCATGCTATCAGAGACACCCATTTAAAGTTAAAGTACTCATTTAAAAACGAATAAATGGAGTCTGTGTAACCAGTGGCTAAATAGTATAGTTTATATTCCCTCTGTCCTGCTCAATATATTTCTATGTCACAACAAGCTCAAAAGCCCCCCCCCCCCCCTCCCCCCATACCGTTCCTCATTAATTTTAATGGTGTGTCTAATGGAGAGGGAAACAGGACTCATCCCATATCTTCTCTTCATAAATCTCCCGAGATAACGTTGAAGTGAAATGATATTGCAAAGACCTTTGCCAAACACCAATTTCATTATCTTACCATCTTGAATAAAACAAACAGCACATATCTCAAATCAAACACAGGCTAAGCTGGTGGGAGGTGTGGAGCTGCAAAGAGAGAGAGAGACAGATAACTTTGGCCAGCAGTTTGGTCCGAAACTAGAGGAGAAGAGCAGAGAGGGGACATGATATGAGACCAGAATCAATATCCATTCAATTCAGTTTATTTTATTTTGTATAGACCAATATCACAAATTACAAATTATCCTCAGAGGGCTTTACAATCTGTACACATACGACGTCCCTGTCCCAGGACCTCACATCGGATATCCAGTAGGGGAAGTGGGACAAAGTTGGTGTGGCGTTGAAAGTGTGGATATCATAATTCATGAACGACACAAGTCACCACACTGTTGACACAATTCTCAGTTTAAGGAACCTTGGTAGCCTCAGGTCCCAGTTCCACCTCACTTGTTCAAACCTCGGATTAAGCAAAAGCAATGTGGATGCCAATCCGGTGGGCAATATTATTGTCATTAATGATTTGTCCAAGCGGGAGCATACAAAGGTTGACATTAGCTTCCAACATCTCCCGTTATGCAAGGACGTGTCATCAGTCGATTGAATGGGCGTCAGCGGTTATGACTGGATGTACAAAGATACACCAAAACATTTATCAAACAAGTTTTGAAATTATTTTGGGTTTTTGTTGGACGCAATGTGATACTGCTTCGAGGGTGTAAGGACGTCATCTGTTGAACACAACGTACAGCACTCTTGGACATATGTGTGATTTGTGAACAATAATGTTTCAGTATTTGAGTTCAGAAGGCCGTCATCATCTAGTCACATGGTTGATAAGAAAAGAAGACGACGTCGACCTTGAGTGGTCATTATAACGGAGGAAGTCAGGTGACGTAGGTCAAAGAGAGACTAAGTATGCTAGAGGGGGGTGTGGTTGATGGATGGGTCAAACCGGCACAGGACTTCCCCGTACTGCTGTTGGTGTCCCGTGTGAAACCAAAAGTCAACTTATTTTACTCTATTTTTGTTAGGTAACGGACATACTTGTTTTAAACACAACCTTTTAAAACCTAACCAAGTAGCGTCATGTGTCGTCTTCTCTCTTTCCTCATGTTTTCTTATTTCGTCAGTTATCAGTATTTCCTGTTGCCGTTGGTGTTACTCACCTCTCCTCTCGTTTCACTTCCTGCCTTTGTGTGTTTTCCCACCACAGTGATTGTCGGCCCCGCCCCTCACTGATCCCACCTGTGTATTTAAGCCCCATGTTCCCCTGTCTCTGTGCTAGTTCGTCTTCATCTTCCGTGTCTCACGGGCCAGTGATTCTCTTCATGGTCCTGCTTTTTGATATCTCTGCCTGTTTTTCATCGACCACATATGGCTTGATCACTGCCTGATCTTTCTCCTGTTCTGACTGCCTCTTCGTGTACCAAACCTCTGTTGATGAGTAAAGACTGTTTTACTGAAACCGTATCTTGTGTCCAGGTCGTGCAATTGAGTCCTGTTTTCTCCTTATGGTGCACTGGTCGTAACAATAGTTGCTTTGCCTAAACCTCAAGCTACAATGTTAAGTGCAGTTTGGCTCTGAAGCATTAGAATGGTTCCCATAACAACTGGTAACGTCCATTGACTTGGTTGCTAACTAACTGGGTGAGCAGATTCAGTCACAAGAAAAGGTTTTTGTTCCAGTGAACCTTACATCCTAACCGTTCCTCTTCTGGTATTAAAAAATAAACACATACAATAAAATAATGGTTTGGTGGAAAAAATGAAAACAAGCTGCTCACAACTTCCTTCTCTTTCCTTAACATCTTCCTTTGTGTCCCCCTCTACCTCCCCCCCTCCCCCTGTCATCTTTCACCTCTCTCCACCGCCTCCCCCTCCCACTCCCCATCCTCATGTGTCTCATTTTCAAACTATTACACTGTTCTGCTCAGCTGAAGCGCGTCCATATATTCTTAAAAGGCTGGTTAAACTTAATCATTAGGCTAACAAGCTCCTTGCCCTCCAAATGATCATCCGCAGAATTAGAGGGATTTGTTCTGGAAGGTGAGCCAGTGACTGGGATGAGAGGCACAAAGACACTGAGCGAAGAGAGAACTCCAAATTACCAGAAACTTTGCAACAATTAATCACTCTGAGGTTGCCAACAGAATTATACAACACTGACACCTGCAAGTAAAGGCGGAAGTTTGCAAACTTTACCTGTTTTTGTCCATTTCTTTTGTCAGTTACTAGACAGGGCATTTGATTGGATTGTAGACTTGAACAGCAGTCATAACTTGTTTTGTATATGATCTAAGTTATGCATCAATTAATTAATTAATCAATCAATCAGTCTTTAGAGATTACATTTTATTTAATTTGATGTACTTTATGATGAAATCACTGAGAGACAAAACCAGATTACAGAGTTAAGATTCAATAGAATAGAGAGAGCAGCAATACAAAAAACTCAAACATGCTTGCAACCAGGCAGCAACCTCCGGGTCCAGGATAGAGGAAGCCAATACTGAAGTGCCTACATTTGTATTCTTTCTAATGGCCATCAGGGGGCGACTCTTCTAATTGCAAGATGAAAAAATAGAAGTCTATTTGACTTCTCACTTTATTACCTCAGTAAAAATTGTAAAGATGAGTTTATGGTGTCAAACTGTATTTTCACATTTTCCTCAGTCCATTTAGTTAATTTAGTCAATAATTGGCCCATTTAGACTAAAAGACAGTGAAACTTTAGGGTTTAAGGGTTGAAAGGTCAACAGGTTGCAACCACAGTGTTGTCTGGTCTGGGAGTTGAACGTGAAGTTGTAACATTTCGGACGCCAACAAATTATTGTTTAGCATTTTAATGTACTCAAAGAGGTTGATGGTTAAAAACCAAGATGGTGAACTCTGAACTTATCCACTTGTACAGTGCATCATAGCAAAGTGAACATATTTGTGTTTAGAGCTAAGACTAGAAAGTGTCACGCCCAGGCAGAACACAGGACACAGATGCAGGGTCTTCCAGGTTTAGTAGTCTTTATTAGTAAGACTGACTATCCTAAGCAGAGAAATAAATATAAGCTATCAAACTTATCTAGAACATACTTGCTCCAATAAACAAATAAATAAATAAGAAGGAGCACGGCTATAAAAGATTATCAAAACAAAGATCACTTGGAGGAAAACAAAAACACTCCTTAAAAACTTGAGGCACTACGAAAGATTATCAAAAACAAAATCACTCCTTACGGAGGAAACAAAAGACTATGAAAACTTCAACAATTAAACTAAATCTATGACACAAAACTTACGAAATCAAAATCACTCTCATGGAGGAATCCATGAAACAGAACGCGATGACTAGGTATTCAAAGATTTGGTACTATGGCAGGGCTAGAGGGAACACGAGGACAGAAACGAAGGGGAGACGCCGACTATAAGTACACAGGAGGGAAGTGGAGACACAGGTGGACACAATCAGGAATCAGACTGGTGACACATGAGCCAGGGTAAGCGACCTGAAACGAGAGGAGAGTTTCAAAATAAAACAGGAAATGACAAGACAAAAAGACCCAACAAAATAAAACAAACCCAACAACTTCACAGAAAGGGGATATGTCCAGCCTGATTGGATGGTGCCAACAATATGCCCTACGGTTAATTCCAAGCATTTATTATACATTTTGTAATGCATGACATTAACCAAACGAAAAATATGCTAGCTACTTTATGTAGTTCTGCTAAATATTTCTTGCTTAATTAAAGTTGCACTAATCAATATTTTGACATGAATATTTGCTTTAAATATATGTTCAATGTGAAAGTTAAACAGAGCTTGTTAGCATCTTTCAGCACATTGTTTTGACAGATTTTACTTCAGTCACTCGAGACACAAACAAGACTCCAAATGCAATGTTTTGTAACTCTAACTCTGTTCATTCTATACACGTGACATCTATTGCTTCTGTCCATCCGGGGAGAGGGATCCTCCTCTGTTGCTCTCCTGAAGGTTTCTTCCCCTTTTTTCCATGAAAGGGTTTTTCTATTATTTGGGTGTTTTTCCTGATCCGATGTGAGGTCAAAGGTCAGGGATGTCGTATGTGTACTGATTGTAAAGCCCTCTGAGGGGAGTATGTAATTTGTGATTTTGGGCTATACAAAATAAACTGAATTGAATTGAATTTATGAGGATACGTTTCATATTTATATTACATCAACCTCTCGTGACACCAATTCAAAAGTATCCACCAGAAACCCCTAATTTCCTGTTAGCTGGAGAATATACTTTCTAAAGTTGTCGCTAGGAGCTAATTCAAATGGTAGTCACTCATCTGGCAATAACAATCTTCATTATTGTCGCTATAGTCTTGCTACAAGTTGCAGCGCTGAGCACAGTGGTGCAGAGCATCATTCCATGAGCAGGGAGGAACGTATGCACCTTGCTGGGTTGTACATGGGCTCTGTTCAGTCTAATGGATTTCACCCCCACACCATCTGTGTTAGTCATGTTTTTGTTGCTTTACTTACGCAACATGGACTTCAAACTATCCGAGTCGGAGCTGCAAAAGTTCCGCTGCAGTCTGGCGGCCCTGCATCAGAACTGCTATTCCCCATAATCTTGAGCCATTTTCATGCGAGTGCAGACACATCCATAATCCCACACTAATCCTAACCACCCCTGAACCATTACTGTAACCATAATAGTAATCTTAAATCCAAATCTTAAACCCAAACTAACACCTGAAAGAAGTGAGGACCAGCAAAGGGAGGTGAAAAACCCTGCGCTAGCTCACACACTCATACACACACGCACACTTACACACAAGAGGTTGAGTGGACAATGAAAGTAGCTAATGGAGAACACCGAGCCATCAGTTTTGAAAATGGAAATTGTGCCAGAGTTTCCATTCCGCTCTGTAGTGTAGGCTCTCAGGAAGTGTCCCTGCTATCACGCAGTTAATTGTCTTTATTGTCTGCAGTGCTCCAACCAATATATTATGCTAATGTCAGCGGCTACGCCTGCTATGTACTATTTATTCACTCCCTGATAGCACTCAACACACATACATGTTTTCTTTTAGACCATCTGGCTCGGCATGTATGACCTGCTCGGAAATGCATGTATGTGCTAATTAATTAGCGTAGCCCAGGAAGCAATTATAGTGTGATGTGGTCCCTGCCGACACCCCCACTCCCCCCACACAGACACAATCACACTTGTCCTCTCTCTTACTAAGTCTTTCCATGGCACTTGAACACACTTCATTAGCATTGATTTGTGGAAGCGTGAGCAGCGGTCCGAGTTGCTGTCACTCAGCATCTGAACTCGGCTGTTGCTCAGGCTGAAGCTGGACGGGCCAAAAGGGTTGCGTTCAAGGCCATCTGGGGTCAAACGCTACACTCTGGGTTTGATGCGAACAGCCACTAAACACCCTTAGAAAAGCCTTAAACTGTATGAGTATACATATCAGTTAACCACATACACGCACCGTTCAGTCAGCATACCATGCAGGTCATTCACAGCTCGCTCACTGGTTCCTGATCAAATGTTTGAAGACAAATTTGGTTTAATTTGGTCCACAGCTTGGTTTGTCTGATTAAAAGTCTAAAACCCAAATTAACTTTGATAAATTGCATTGATGTAAAGTGGAATCAGTCAAAAGTGTTTATCAAATTAAATTTCATTGTCAATTAATTGTCTGCCTATTGACTAATCGTTTAACTAAGAAAGGTTTCAGCAATACCAGATAGGGCTGGTCTATAAATCTAATTAACTCAGTTAAAAAATATATATTTTCAGTCCAAAAAAATGTAAACGATAGCTTCCTAGTTTAGCCATCTTCAGTCACAACAGTAGCACAAACTAGCTGGCTCAGGCTAACTCGTAGCCAGTGGAGTCTCAAGAAGAACTGACTGGATGGACTGTACAGCTCTGTGTTTGTGTTTTGTGACAATATATATTTTCTCTAGTTATGAGAGGTGTGGACTAAACTATGTGTGAATCCTACTTTGTTCTCCCCATCTTGTAGCTGGGCGCTAACAGCAGATAAAAGACTAAGCTAACTTCCATCCATCCATCCATTTTCAATACCGCTTATCCTCATTAGGGTCGCGGGGGCGCTGGAGCCTATCCCAGCTGACATAGGGCGAAGGCAGGGGACACCCTGGACAGGCCGCCAGTCCATCGAGGGCACATGTAGGGACATACAACCATTCACTCTCACATTCACAC
The DNA here is from genome assembly GCF_009769545.1 of Cyclopterus lumpus. Lineage (NCBI taxonomy): Eukaryota > Metazoa > Chordata > Actinopteri > Perciformes > Cyclopteridae > Cyclopterus > Cyclopterus lumpus. The sequence goes on from NC_046987.1 coordinate 1,647,433, forward strand.
CTATGGGACATTTAGAGATCAATTAACCTGCAGCATGTTTTTGGACTGTGGGAGGAAGCCGGAGAGCCCGGAGAGAACCCACGCTGCCACGGGGAGAACATGCAAACTCCACACAGAAGGACCGCTCCGACCGGGAATTGAACCCACGGCCCTCTTGCTGTGAGGCGACAGTGCTAGCCACTACACCACCGTGCAGCCCCTAAGCAAACTTGGAATTTTAAAACAGTGCTGAAATGGATCATTGATGATCGATGTAAAGACTAAGTCACATACTATGTTGTTCTTGTTGTCATTGAAACACATTATTACACAAATATGCCATTCATTTGAATATGGATTCATTTGCTGCTGAAAATAGTCCATAACAAATCCCATATGTCCTCCCTTTTGGATGTTGTTTGATTAAAAACTACAGTGAACAGATGTTTTAGGAAATTACTGCTTGGAACTGAAAGCCAGAGACAGGATGTCCTGAGGCTTTGAGAGATGGACAGCCACACTGTTGACAATAAAACACACTGGCCTTTTGATTTAAACAATTTACATTATTAATTTAGATGAAAAGCACCATTGTGCTCCTTTCCTTAGAAACCCGACAGTAGTATTAATACTTTCAATATTCTGTGATCTATTTGTCACACCATAACAGCTGACTGGTGTATTTTGCTGACCAGCCAGTCATTTATTTCTTATAAATCCTGGAGCAGCCACTCTATACACAATGTGTTGTTATAATATGTGTGTACATGCACTTCCTTCACTTACGTATATCGTATATGTGCTTCTGAGCTTTTGCATTTGTATACAGAGGCTCCATAGTGTCAGTAGTTTCATTTAAATATATGAATTCATCCAAATGAGGGTATTTATATTTCATGTCAGGGCACATGTCCGCATGTCAATTCCAGCATGTGTAATTTATCATTAACCAGCAGCGAAGCATACAGTAGCGGCGTCAACTAACATGAACCTATGACTGTGAACATGAATCCCATTAACACGTGATAAAGAGGAAATGTGTGGAGGAGCTGCAGCTGCTGCACAAATCAATCCTGTGGAATGAGTGGGAGCGTGTGGATTTTTTTCTTTTCTGTTTTCATAGTCTATATTTCAAATGTGTAGAATTGTGTTCATGCAGCCATCCACTTGGGGCTGGGGTGTGTAGCCTATGCATGGTGTGTGGAGGGAGGGGGGTCAAGAGTACATGATGCATGTTTGGATGTTGTGTTTTTTATTACCTCCTCAACTGAAGACATGATGGTCCATTTTAATGTGGTACCTAACTCTTGGGTGGACCATGCATATTCATGGGGAGCCCAGACCGGGGCGACAGTGACACTGGGGGTTGGGGAGATGTGGGTAAGGGATGGGGGGGTGGGGAGGTTGGGGGAGTGTGGGGGGTGGGGGGCGGGGGGGGAGGGTGAGGCGTGTTTGTCGGAGTGTGTCACGTTTCCAGACCAGCGAATTTTTTTGATTAAAGTCCCTTATCCGTTTTATCATGCATATCCCCGCTCTGATTAAAGTGATCGGAGTCTGACACTCACAATGTCAGAGCAGGGAACCCGGGAGCACCTCACTCCCCTCCCTCCCTCTCTCTCCGTCACTCTCTGCGTCTCTATGTCTCTTTATGACACCCTCCCCACCCCCACCCACCTTCCTAATGCATGCTTGGAATGTGTAAATCTCAGGCTGGAGATACTGGAGATGCTGATGTCCCTCTGACACCTATATAAGGCACCAACGCTGATACTACTCTATAGACATGCAAAAAAGGCAACATTGTTTGCATGTTGTTGCATTGTTTACTTATTTTTGGCATGATTCATTAAATTCATGCAAGACATCATATGTGATGATTCCTCAATGCATCAAATGCACTTTCTTCTTTCGTATTCACGTTGACCAGCATGTGGATTGTATGCTGTGCTTCTGTTATTCCTATCTTAGGGTATGTTGTGCCTCAAGATGCAATGAAGATGACTCCTGTATTGTTTAAGCGGTCCCAATTGCTGTTGCAAAACCTTTGCTCGGGTCTGAACACCGTTCCTTTGTATTTCCTCCTCATTGAATTTAGGGTTGTTCAAGATTCCCACATTTAACAAAACTAAAGGAGGCTGAGTCTTCAAAGTGGTGAACGGAGATGGAGGTCCCTTTATAAAAGACACCTAAAGACAATTCTATTTACACTTGGATTTGATTCAAGTCTCTTTTTGTATCTGGTCATCGTATTCCCCTTTCGTCTTTTCAAGCACTTTACATGCCAAGTTTGCTCAACACTCCACAGTGTTCACCAGCTAGTTTCTAACTGTGTCCGTCTGTTGTTTGCAGGGAAAAGACACAAAACAACTCTGTGAAGTTAAAGTCAGGCCACAGCCTACGGGTTTAAAAAGTGAATGAGAAGATGACTCTACTTCTCTATTGATGTATTCCCTCAATAAACATTGGAAACATGAGTTTATGTTCTCAATCTCTATTTTCAAGTCTTCTTCAAAACAGCGTGATGTTCATTTAGTAAATTATGGTAATTTAGAGTCAAACAGACCATAAAGCAGGGGATGCTTTAGGGCGGGCTAAAATGTGATTGACAGGTCTCTACCACACCGTTGTCTGCTCTGGAAGGTGTGCCTTGGTGGTTTTGACAACTTTAACCCTTTCACAGTCAGTTCATCTAAGTGTATTGTTTCATTCAGCTGTTGCTCTAAGCTCCACCCTCAGGTTGAAAAACCCAAGAGGGCGACGTGTCACTTCTGGTACACGTCTATGGGTGACACATTACACCTTGGCATAAAGCTATTGTTGATATCAAAACATTGATTTGTGCTGATTGATTATTAGCTTTATTTCCTATATTCCAAACTGTCTCCCATTTCTTAAATGTACACATTTAATTTAAATATATATGAATATATATATATATGCATATATACATATGTATATGTGTATATATGTATATATACATATTTATATATATGTATATATATACATATATATATATATATATATATATATATATATATATATATATATATATGTATACATATACTGTATATGTATACATATACTGTATCTGTATACATATATATAAATATAAATATATATATAAATATTTATATATGTATACATAAATATATATATATGTGTATGTGTGTACAATATAATTAAAGTGGTTCCCTTATTTGATTAGTTATGTCAAACACATCATACACATCACAATATATCGCCGTACCTCTAGAGCCAGGTATTATTTCCATATGTTCCACATGGGTTCACATTGCTCTGCTCAGTTCATACACTGCCATTCAAAACTACTCATTCATTATAGATTAAGTGATTTTCAATGCAGTGATTGTCACAAGCCACTGACTTGAGTGTACAAAACAACCACATATTTAAATAAGATTTTAGGCTTAAAGTAAATGTTACACTATGTTCTATTGAGGCAGTGGATGCACTGATGCTGTCATGCATTGGGTTAATGTGATGTGGATTATTCTTTTAAACTTTATTGGTCTACTCATAGTGGATATCAGTTTATTATTCTGAATATCAATACAGTTCGAACTTTTAAAAATTAGATTGTTATCTGTAGAATAACAAAAAATTACTTTCTGTTTGTTTCTGTTCTCATATAGAATGTATTTGTTTGATAAATATCTGAGCACACAATAACACACATTAACACAGGTCTACTTTAATTTCTCAACACGTGCCGCTCTGCGATGGTGGGCTGAATTACAGCAGGAGTCTTTCAGAATGTCACCCCATGACGAAAGGATGCTTGCGAGGTGCACTGGGAGTGGGCGTTTTACTTACACACACAGACGTTCTCTGTTACCACACACACACACACACACACACACACACGCTTGATGAAACAGCTGGTCCAGACACAGCCGAGACCATCCAGTCGGAAATAGTAATTAATGGCATTAGAATATCGCACAGTTTGGTGCCATTGAGGGACTGGATGACTTTAAAATGTGTAAATCCACAAACTTATCTGACCTAGCGACCGGTGGCTTCCCACCCCCTCAGCTAAATAGATTAATTATCTGCAGGGCCTGGTGCTGTCATTGGGAGCCACATGGATATCAGATCAGCCCAGATACCGCTGGAAAGCATTCCTTCTGTTAATGATTACAGCACTGCTGCTGCTTACGAATATGTTTACCCAGAGATTCCTGGCGCGAGAAGGGGCTCATATGCATGGAGCTGATATAGTCAAGTTCAAGTCCTACATCATGCTGGATCTTACATTCATTTGATGTACTTTCATCGTAAAGGTGCTGATTCCCATGATACACATTTAACCACTTTGCAGTTTAACTGTACATGATACGTGTGAATGGTGTGTGCAGAAATCCCTCAAGTGTATAGCAGTATCTTAAAATGCTGCAAAAGCACAAAGTATGTTGCGAAGCATTACATCCCGGGGACGGACAAATCACCTGAGATTCTGACAACCAATATGGGAAAAAAGAAGAGGAAAAATAACAAGGCAAAAGAAAAAATATGGTCCAAAGTCCCAGAAAATTGATAGAGCAAAGGATCTCAGGGGTAAGTATTAGTTGTCACCCCATGATCAAATAGTACAGGCCGGGAAGCGACCGGAGAGAGCCTGCACCCGGGCAAAAAGAAATATAAAGTCCAGATTTAATTCTGATACGGAGAAATAGAATTTCAAAGCTGGATGTCTTATCGTTGGCATGTCCCTTTGCTGGACTGATTTCCCTAGCAAAAGCCTGTCAGTGCTATTATGTTGAACATGGAACCAATTTACTGCGCCGGCTAAACAGGGTTACCAATGCTCTTGTACCCCCTAAATGTTTGAAGTTATCACACAGTGGGAAAAATAGCATTTTGAATGTTATGGGAGGGGGGGCAGAGTGGGGGCCGCGGTGGGGCCGGCTCGGACGGGAGTGGACTGTAATTGAAAAGTATCAATCAAAAACAAGGCAAGGGCCAGGGAGGGGAAGCTATTATGTTAACCCAGTCCGCTGGAGCACTGGAAGAGCCCAAATGCATTTCTTTTGTATCGGTAATGCTCCCCTGCTCTCCAAGCCCCTAAGCCCTTCTACCGTGGGCCTCGTATCTCCGGACGGACAGCAGCAGGGAGGGGAAGGAGGGGATTATCAAGTGGAGCATGTGGCCATTACAGGCCTGTTTCGTGATGCTATCTGTCCTCTGAGATAAGCAACCCCCGGCTGGTCAGACGTTTCCAATTTCTATACATGAGAGATGAAGACCTTGTGCTTCTGCTCGCCTTCACCTTTTCTATGTTATTATATTTTTACCCGGCCTCTAACACTGCCCCCTTCTGTATATTACAAGTGTCCTTTCATGTGCCGGCAGCAGGTAACCTGCAGCCGCCAGTAAACAGCTGAACTTCATAGAATGGCTTTGGCGTAGTGCGAGATTGGCCCGAAGAGGAAGAACAAGAGGAGGAAGAACAAGAGGAGGAAGAAGAAGAGAGCGCAAGGAAAAACAATAGATGCAAATGAAGTGCCTGTAAGACAAGAGGAATCAGCTTTGAAAAAGTTAGCTCCAACATATCTTAAGTATTTCCAAACCACAGCTCTAGCTGTGGTATCACTTCCTTTTCTTTAGTACATCCACTTTGGCTGTCTGCTTCAATTATACAATATTCCCAATTCACACACATTTCATTTTTTTCTTCTTCTTTGAAAGGTCTGCGATGCAAACTAGTGTGTTGAATGTGTATTTGTATCAAGGAGGCCAGAACAAATGCATTTCCTTTTATTGAACCACCCTTGTTGTGTCTTGGCCATGACTCAATCTGTTCTGATTAGGCTGGAGACAGGGACAACACACATATTCAAATGGGATAGACCTCAAAGGGTCACTGAACAATTTCCTCTGTTCATGGAAAAAGGATATTGCTCAGCCATCGGTATTCCCTTGTGGCGTCCACTTTTTTTCTCTCGATGGGTCTTAGAATAAATTCCTGAATGCATTAACATATAAGAAAGTACAAATGACATGGAGTATAGCCAGTGGTTTTTCACCAAATAGCCCTTAGTTAAAGACACCCTTAAGACGAGGTCAAGCTCAGAGCCAGGAAAATTATGCATTCCCGCCTGGTCTGAAGCAAACTGTGGGTTCTCCATGTATTAAAATGAATTTTTTTACAAGTTTTATCCTCCAGAAATGGAGTGAGACAATTTCTGTGGCACTGTCATGGCATGTGAAAAGAGTGGGGCATACATTTCAATATCATCTTCTTGGCATTTACATTTGAGTACAGAGGATAAACTGATACTGTATTGCTGTTGTCTAGTGTTATAATAAGATGATATAATATCAGTGATTACTGAAAGAAATTGTCTTCCATATGCCCTGTTAAAGCAAATTTGTCTTTAACAGAAATGGTCTTCACCAATATTATCTTCTTATCTGGAGTTTTCTCTAGTTTTAAAAAAGACGGATTAGACATGGCCTCTGAACCAATCAAATCAGTCAACAGTCAATCTGACAAGAATGATTGATTGTATATTTTCACACCAGTTTATTGGAATGCAACTTTGTGACAAACTGATACAGGGTTCCTGAAAGATTACAGAATAAAATGCATGTAAATGGTCACAAGATTAGCCTATTTATGCTAGGAAGGGATGGCTAATGCCAATGTGGGTAGGTAGGGTGACAGGAAGTCCTGAATGAATGTGTTTAATTCACTAGCCCAGGGGCCATTAACCTTTCCTATCCAAAATAAAATGTGTTTGGAGTCACAAAAACTATTCGATATCACATGCAGCTTATAAAGGTGTATAGTTCAATTATACATACAAAAAGTATAGTTTGTTGTTTTTATTAAATTATTGAACCATAATAAAGACAATTATTGACATTGTATTGCTATTTTACCTGTTATAACTATATCAAACTCTTACAAAGAAAGAGAACAAACATACACTGTCATATGTCGGCCTACATTGAGGTTAGTGAAACACAGAACTATGCAGGTCTTGAGTCCTCCCCATATTTGTGGAAAAAATATAAAATAACTACATATGTCCTCACTACGCCGGAGTTTTAGACTAGAGCACCGAAAAAGGAGGAGTTTGGAAACGCTCCCGAGGACGGATACGTTTTTACTAATGGCCGCCTCACTATCTCACGAGCTGCCACAGAACCAGCAGCTGTAGTTGAGTTTGGAGACTGGATCCACTTCCTGAAAGTAGATCTACTTTGCTCAGTTTGCTGCAGCAGGTGAGACATCGCTCTTCTTCGCTCGCCTGCAGCTTGACTCCTTTCAGTAAATGCTGTGAGTCTTTCAACATTACATTTTTTTGTTGTTTGCTAATTTCTCACCATATCTCAAGCATACAGGTCAGCCAGCATCGTTGGCAGTGAAAGCAAATGAATACGTCCACCCAGAATTAAACTCTCTATTTCCCTCCGTGACTTTTCTTTTTATGTATTTATACAATGACAGTTTACCGAGGGCGGGGCTCTGTAAATTATGATTAACCACCTGCAGGGAAAGCTCCGAAGCCGCGGGTTGCCGACCCCTGACCTAAACAAAGTATAGGAATGTGTTGTCTGCACTACAAAGGACACTTCACCTCTCTGTGGAAGACATGCCAGAAGATAAGCAGCAAGCGACTGTATAGTAAGGAGGACTGGGTAGAAGTGCAGGTGATGACTATGGAGGTAAAAACAAGCATGGGCAGGAGGGGACAACGCTTAATGGCTCAAACATCATAATAACCTATCACGAGAATTACCATCTGCTGCCTTCATGGTTGGGTTTAGGCAACTAAAGATACTCGAGAAAGACTACCTTCCTGCATGAAAGAATCCAAAATTGACAGTGATGTAAACTTTGTATGCCCAACCATCCCCAACCTCCCTAATGGTGCGTTCACACCAAACGTGTTGTGAATATTCCCAACGCTTTACTCGCATCAATATATTTGCCAATCAAGTTGTGTTCATTTGTGTCTTTCGCAACCAGTTGCGAAAAGGGGGCGTGGCTTATCTCTGTCGCTTGTCTCAGTAAAAACAGTTATAAATTCCACCATCCACCATGGTCGAAATAACCACTAGTTCTGCTTTATACTTGTTGTGGACATCCCATAAACGTCGGAACATCTGACGCCCTGGTGTCTGGGTTCATAACATCACCCGTAGGCTCACACAGCTCGGGGAGTTTCACCGACTCCGCCTCGATAACTTTCGCTTCCAGCGCAACCAGAGCAGCAGCAGCCCAACGGGCGGAGCATCTCAACGCTGATTGGCTGGCGAGTTGCGAAACTTTCGCAACTCGCGTTGGAAGTTGAAATATTTCAACTCTGGCAAAAATTTCGCAATGCGCGAAACGCGTCTATCGCAACGCCCGGCGAATTTCGCAAACAAACGCGTCTGTGCGTTGACTTCAGATCAGACGCGCGAAAAATTCGCAACACGTTTGGTGTGAACGCCCCTTAAGAAGATTTCCAGCACGGTAACATTATGCTACTTCAATCTTAGCTTCTGAGAATGTCAGCCATTATTTGCACAAACACAAAAGGTCACTGTCCAGAAAAACCTACAATTACAGCAGGTTGACACAACATTCTCAACTCACCGTGCACTTACTCGCTTGTTTTGGGAGATTCTGACTGTTCAAAAGCTGATTCAGTCTTGAGTCAAGTCCCGGATGTGCACTTCATCTACAGTTCGTTGAGAACATGTCCATGCCAACTGAGTAAACTTCAATGCCCTATTTACGTTTCAAAGCTTCAGCATTCAGAAGCAAGTTGACCTTGACCTAAGATTGGTCCATTTACTGCTGTTTCAAAGGGTCAAACATAAACTATCAAGATGAATAAACATAAGTTGTTTATGGACAGGTTGATAGGTAGAGAGCATGTTTGAATGAAAGTAACTGTGCAGACAGGGTAATGGGCTGGATAGGTAGGAGGCTTTTGGGCCAAAGGTAACTCAAGAAGTATTCACTGGTAGGGAGGGAGGTAGCCATCCAGGTAGATAGGCTGATATGTAAGCAGGAAGAACGAGATGGAGGGAGGTAAAGTAGGTATGTAGATGGGCAGGGATGGAGGAGGGTGTCAGACGGGCAGGCGGAGGGTTTTTAATTCAGATTTCATGTGGGCTCACTCAGCAGTCACTGGAGTCTAAAGTGACTCTGGGGAGCCTCACAGTTCTATATGCAAATAGAGCAACGCACCTGGCCAGTGGAGCAGGCCTGCTGAGAGGTTACTTATGCAAATCTGATTGAGTGAGAGCATATTGCCAGAGCACGAGCAGGCAAGCGGGCACGTGTGCACGAGCATAGACACACACACACACGCGCACACACACAAACACACACACACACACACATACCGGCAGTTATATTTCACAGAGGCTCTGGGACGCCATGTTCCCCCAGAATAGAGGTGGCAGACAGAGAGGGAAAGGATAAAGAAGAGGACAACCGAGAGGGAGTGGGAAGGAAAGTCAGAGAGAGTGGAAGTGGATATGGAGGGAGTGAAGGAGAATGACAAGACAAATAGATATAGACCGGAGGCGGGAAGGAGGAGGAAAGGTGGCAGGAGACCGAGAGAGAGGAAATGTCAGAGGGAGTAAGAGTAAGAAGGGGAACAGTGAGAGAAGCATAATTCTTCTGGACATAATAGCATCTCTCTCTGTCGTCATCCTCCCCCTTTTCCCCCCATCATGCCCTGCTAGCTCTTACAGCACACAGAAGGTACGGGGGGGGGACACGTGGGCACAAGGTAATTTCCTATGCACACTTTGTAAATGGGCTGATCCAATATGGCCGGCACCTCTCTTCCCCCCTCTCCCTCAGAGGCTGGCATTAACCTGCTGATTAAGTGGTAGAGCTTGGCTGGAGCTCAATCTCAGCCTGATGCATGGGCCCATGATGTAGACAAATGACTAGAAATCACATTGGCATGAACAGGGCGCTCAGTCAGGCTGCCCCCCAGCTCAGGCCTCAGGCACAACACATTAATAAAGAGAGATTTAGTCCGGTGATGATTATTGATAATGCTGTGCATAATGTAAAATGTCAGCATGGATGAGAGAGGAACTTTGTGATGCTGTACAAAAGTGTTTTAATGGTTATGAGAGTTGCTCTAGATCCATGCTTTTCCACTGCAGAGAAAGTTAGGTGATACAAAACATTACATTGTGAAGAGTGAAAGTACAGTGCACTTGTTTAATAGGGTTCCAATATGACACAATCATTAGTGCTTCTGAATCTGTACTTTGGTACATATCTAAAACTAAAACCTATAAGAAATCCTAATATAATCAACCATTAGAACGTCAAAATTAGAGAATTTAATGAAACCCTTTGTAATCAAATTTTATGATCTGTAAAAATGTTTTTAATGGGTTTTTCTTCCTACAATATCATGGCAATTACATGCTTTAGATTAGGGAAAGCTCAGGGTTAAAACATAACCTGTGGTCAAAGTATGGTTTTGGTTTTGCAACTACAACACTTGATGAATTTAGACCAAATCAGGAGTTGAATGTGGGTACGTGCATTTAGGCGTTGGGGACGCAGGGGGTTCCAAAAGAAATGCAGCAGCCTGCAGAGATAATGTCTAACTTTAATATGGGAAACGCAACACAACGTCACACTGCAGTGGCCAATCACATGATCAGGGGGAGAAGGATCCTCCTCTGTTGCTCTCCTAAAGGTTTCTCCCATTTTTTCCCCGTGAAAGGTTTTTTTCTGTTTTTTGGGAGTTTTTCCTGATCCGATGTGAGGTCCTGGGACAGGGATGTCGTATGTGTACAGATTGTAAAGCCCTCTCTGATTCTGGGATATACGAAATAAACTGAATTGAATCGAAACTGAATGATCCAGAGCTGTATAACCCGGCAATGAGGGAACAAAAAATGTTAATTGTTTATTACATTAAATGAGACTTACACACCACAGCACAACCCTTTGCTCATTGCAGCAACGCATGACCAAACGTTACTCCTCGTTTGTCCATGCCTTTTACAACGAACACCAACAATGCGTGTCAAAATGGGGAACGTGTGTCAAGTTCCAGTCGTTACATGCAAACATTATTGTCTAAGGTTTAGGCAACAAAACTACTTAGTTAGGTTTGGATTAAAATAACTATGGAAGTTTTGTTGCTGAAGAACGCAAATTATGTGACAAATAAATCAACACTGATTTCTCCTTTCACATGGGTAACAAACTACAGGCTTCTGGCTAGAAGATCGCTGGTTGTTGGACCCATCCAACTCGCCCTGTGTGTGCTTTAGTGGTCGTTATACTTCCTTGTTCATAATTACTTGCATAACATATGAAAGATTTCATGGGATATCTATAAATTACAGCGCGATATTTGTTCTAGATATAGCTGCGAATGCTGGATGAGACCAGGCTGACTTTGGCACAGCAGGGCTTTGAGCTAAATGCTAATATTAGCATACGACCATGTTCATGATTGCATTGCTAACATGCTGATGTGACTGAGGCTCAGTGTAGAGCAGGGTCATCTATCAATCAGAGGATTGGCGGTTCGATTCCCGGCTCTGCTAGTCCATGTCCATGTGTCCTTGGGCAAGACACTTAGCCTCAAATTGCTCCCGTAGCTGTGCCTATGGTGTGTGAATGTTGAATGAATGTGAGTTACTGCTAATGTGCAGGTGTAACCTTAGCCCCTCTCATCAGTGTATGAATGGTGTGAATGGGTAAATGATGACATATAGTGTTAAAGCGCTTTGAGTGGTCGGAAGACTAGAAAGGAAATAAATTCAGTTAATTTGTCATTCAACAATTTGCTCACTAGCACTAAACACAAAGTAGCCAACAACTGAGGCTAATAGGTATGTCATACATTTCATACATTCAAATGTTGACCTGATGATGACGCAAAATGAAAACCAATAGCACATTTTACAGCAATTCAGAGAGATATTTCTTTGAACTCCAGTCTCGCTCATGCTCATCCACCACCCTAACCCTCCAACCGGTACTCTCTGCCTGGACAGGAATTGTTACTTTCTACATTGGCATTGCATGTTGGCGTTTGGCATAAACCAAGTGTTTCTAAATCATTCAATACAAACCTTATTCACTATATGGCATTTATGGTGAGGGGGATTTGTAATTGTATATTTCCTTCCACAATGCACTACATTACATTTAGCTGACGCTCATACACCGTAGACACTGTAGACACATCTACTGGGAGCAATTTGGGGTAAGGTGTCGTGCTCAAGGATACATCGACTCGGGCTAGCGGAGGCGGTAAACCGATCCTCTGATTGAAAGACAGACCTGCTAACCACTGACCCACAGGCATAGTCTGTGGTTCAGTGGCCGTTGTCTGTGCTCAAATAGAGCACATCCCATACCGGTCTACTTCTGTTCCCTCAAACCCTCCACCATGTCCATCTGCCATCTGTAATCTAGTGGAGGGTAGGGTGCAGGACTGAGCCATGTAGTGGAGGGTAGGTTGGAGGGGTTAGCAGGTAAAGGCCGGTTTGAAGAGGTGGGTTTTGAGGGCTTGCTTGAATGATGATACGGTGGAAGCCTGATGGATGTGGATGGAGAGGGCGTTCCAGAGGGGGGTGGGGGGCAGCAGCCGAGAAGGCCCTGTCACCCCAGGTCCGGCGCTTGGTCCTGATGGTCTTCAGAGTGTTTGCACCGGTGGACCTGAGGCAACGGGTTGGGGTGTAGAGGGGGAGGAGGTCTGAAAGGTAGGGAGGGGCCAGGTAGTTTAGGGCTTTGTAGGTGGTGAGTAATATTTTAAAGTCTATCCTGAATTTGACCGGGAGCCAGTGAAGGTTGCGTAGGACCGGGGTGATGTGTTCATAGCGGCAGGTGGAGGTGAGCAGTCGAGCGGCAGAGTTCTGAACATATGGAAGTTTATTGAGGATTTTCTTGGGAGTATGTTTCCCTTCTGATCGATGGCCCAGGGTGTAAATGCAGAGGACATACTATTTACTTTTACTGCCCTGTCTCTATTTACCTTTACTGCTCTTTTCTCACTTGCTGTTTATCACCAAAGAAATATTATGTGTTACACACGGGAATATAGCTGTCTTTTGTGTTTGCTGTGAGAATATGAGCGTCTCCACTGGCGGACATGAAGATAACTTGAGGTTTATGGGCTTGTTGGTATTATATAGTGTATAGAATCTATAACATGTAAGTGTTGAATTGTCATAAATCAGTTTGCAAAGCTGTGAAACAAATTCAGACAATACACAAACTGCAGTGAACAGGTGTGACAGTGAAAATGATTCATATCAGAATATGGATGTATGTTTGATTGGCTCTATTAAGGGCAGCATTGTTAAAGTGACCGTTTAGTTTTGAAGGGTTGTGGGTAATGATATAAGTATGATAAATATACATTTGCTGAACTACCCAATATACTTAAAATTCATTTGTAATTGTTCTGTAATAAGAATATCGAAAATTAACCTTACATCAATCTAGTCCAATTGTTGTGACTAGAACCCCCACTATATACATCACTGTGAGTGGTATATTGAAATTAAAAATATATATTTTGTACCCTATGATAATAACATAACACAACTAAATGAATAACCAACGAGAATTAAAAGCCATCTAGCCAGATAGCTGATTTCTGTGGTTGTGACAAGAATGTTTGCTTACACCCCCTTACCTTCTACTTGTCCTCTAATGAAATCAAAATACTGTCAAAGCCTCGACTACACAGCAGATGAGCAGAATTCCGGTATATTTCACAATTTCAGTGGCAGCTAAATGAAACGGAAAAGAGTAGCGTAGAGCGAAGTGTCTGGCCGGCTCAAGCGACTCCCTCATTGTCACACAGTGCTTCACTTTTGGTTTTGCTTGAGTTCTTTTTTTTGCCTTTTTTTTTTTGCCGTGTGCACCATCCCGCCTGGCATCAGTCACTCTACCTGACATCCATTGTGTTTAATTAGTTGTACCAAATGTTGGAGAAGATATCTGTCCTCGGTGTGTGTGCTAACATGTCAATTTGGTCTTTAGCACGCCTTACAGAGTGATGAATTGGCTCTGACAAATTAATTTGATAAATCCTACTTACTGTATATCTAACATTGATGGGAGGTTAGCTTTGTTGGCGAAGGTGGGTTCTATTTGTGCAAACATGTAAAGCGTCAATGTTTGAACCCTCTTCAAAAAGGTAGCATGAGGATGCTCTAATCTGGTGTGTATGGAGAGCTGTGTGTCATCTGCAAATCTGATGATTTTGTCTTTTGAGAAAAAAAAAAATCCCTAATGGATGCAATACCACTTCAACTCAGATCTTCCTCTGACAATGTATTTGTTGTGCTCCTTAACTGAGGGGTGAAAAACCAGCCAATGAAGCTAGTGGAGGGAAAAATAATGCACTGTCTAGCTAATAATAACATAGCCCCTTACTCGTTAGTCAATGCCTCGTGCTCCAGTAATGGCCCAATTAAGGGAAACCAACCCTGGTCCTCTTTAGGTATGTCACAAATTGATTATCTCACCATGAGCAAACTGTGCTCCCAGATCACAGATAACAGAGATGGTGTTTGTGCACACGTCTGCCCTGGCCCAAACTGGGCTAATAAGTAACCGTTTTCACACTTGTTTAGGCTTTAGGGTGCTCATGCAAAAGAGTGCATGGGAGGGAAGGGAAGCAAGGAGAGGCGTCAGGGTGAGAAGGAGGAACATCATGCATTGGTGATTTGCTTGTTTTATCCTTTTCATTGTCTGCACATCTAAACCTCCCTATCTGGTCCTCTTGTCTCCCTTCATACAGCGAAGGGAGACTTCTTCTACCTGCTTTTAATCTATCATTTTCTACCTATTGTCTTCTTTATCTCCTTTTTCTTTATGCAATAGATGACCATGCTTATCCCATTCTTCTTTTTGCATTGAGCTGAATTAGATAGAAGAGATTTTTCTCTTAATATCATAATCTCTAAGTCATCATTCCTATCCTTCTAACATCACATGCAGCTCCATGCATTGCTTCATTTCCAAGGAAGGAAACAATCCTCTGGTAAGGTGGTTGGTGGCATTTTCAGATTGGCCAGCATGAGATGCCATCTTACTATTCCCTTCCAGGGTTCACCCCCACCCCCCACCCCCCAGCCTCCTCACCAGCTGAACAACAACAGGGTCTCTGCCTTAGTGACTGACAGCCTCCCTAATTGTATCCACTCACTCATGACAATTTGATTAAAATATTACGCCAAAGTCTCACCCCCTGTTTGTTCCACCCCTCCAAATCTAATTTTGATTTAAAAAAGAGAGATTACCTCCACGAGCATGACTGAGGATGCCATTAACTTCTACTTAATCTTTATTACTGCTGCGATTTTAACATATGTATGGCTTTCGTTTCGCTCCCTTTGTTTTTTTCCCAATGTTATCCTCTATTTCATCTCTCTTGTCCAGTTGGGAGTTCAGGATTGGAATAACAATGTGCTGAACCTCTGTTGTCCAGAGGTTACCTACAAGACGAGAACTGAGATGAGAGAAAGTGAGTTCTAAAGTTGGTAAACACCCCAGAACAGGATTGTTTGTACAGTTAAGATACAGGGACAGTTCCCGTCACTGGATACGGCCGAGACACTAATATAATTTGCCCCACAAAAATCTGAGTTTAAAACAATATCTGCAAAAAAAACAGATAAGATCCAGATCCAAAGAACAGTGGAGCCGTGTCACTACGGTATGATGTCCCTGCTGCTCCAACCATGAGCTTTACATCACCCGTCGCCCGGACCTCACCGCTCAGTAAACACATTGTTTGCTCATGTCCTTTGTTGTACTGTGTTCCTGGATCTCAACAATTATTATGGTGAGTACACTGTGCCTATAATTAATAGAGATGATGGACAAAACTATGACAATAAGCCAAGTAAGCAAGCTCAGTAACCAGAATTCCAGTCCTTGATTTCAAGTCCTGCTTTTAGAATAATTCCATGTGCATGTGGTATTGGGGACCCTGAGGACACACTGTTTCATGAAGGAAAGTGTTGTTCTTAGAGTGACCTATAGAAACTTGCTTCCCACAAACCATTTCCCTCTTATTTCCAAACTCACATCACCTTTAAAGGAGAAACAACGATGCATGTGCTTTTCACAAAAGGCACGGATGGTGGTAACTTCTGTAACTTCTCCTGGTGGATGCACGTTTTTGCTGTAGGTCATCAGTCCCATTAACTCGCTCACCTTCGAGGTACCCATGAAAATGTGCAGGTTAACCCCTTGTGCTGACACCCTGTGCTGCAAACAGAAAAACATGCACACATACAGAATCAACAGTAGTATTTACTGAATGCCCACAAACACATATACAAGCATGCAGGAATGCACACAGAAACCCATAAACACATGTATTTTTACCTCGAGTTGCCCCCTCCCATGCTTGCCCTTGCTTTGAAAGAAAAATAAATCCGGTGTAATATGATAGTTGAATGCAAGGGGGGTGATAAGGTGGTGGGAGGTTGCAGGGGAGGTGGGGAAGGGGGGGTTGTGGTGGGCAGCTCAATCATTCACTAAAAAAAGAAATAGCTGTGTATCATTCACCTGATTTGAATTGTAGCTCCCCCGTTTTTTGAACCCCTGCCAATTCATTTTGTACATTAAAAATTGGTCAGGGTTGATAAGATTCCATTTTCACGGTTGGCAATGCAGAACTGGCGAAAGAATACAATTACAGACCCCAGAGTAAACTCTCCGAATGTCAACTTGATGTAAATGATCAGAAGGCAGGGCGCCACAAAAGAACAGGCTTCAACTTCAACACCCCCCACCTCCACCACCACCTCCACCTCTCTCAGGCTCTCACTCTCCGTCTCCAGTCGACAGCCTTTCACCCTGGCAGTGTCAGGCAGACAGGGCTGCTGGAGTGCCAGAGCTGTAGGTGTAGTTAGTCCTGGTGGAGCACAGGGGGAAGGTTTGGTGTCACAGTGGCAGCTTGATGATGGAAGCAGCCAATAACGCGGTGCTTTGTTGCTTGATATGTCCTAGATTTGCAGGCTGGACTGTATGACTGGTCAACACAGATCTATGTGGACAAACGTGAAGGATGGCATGCATGAAATGTTGTGCACATGAAAAAGGTTCCTGTAGTCGAGATTACCAAAAAGATTCAAGGACTTGCCGTTTTAAAATGAAAAATAGCATGAAATCCAATCTCAGATCTTACAGTAAGTCATGGGTACAGTGGTGAAGGTACTTGTATTGTGTCTTTTGTCCTGTCAGCCATCATTCACCCATACACACACATTCATGTAATATAAAGGAACGCCTGCCCATCAGGACCCTGAAATAATTCTCATTCATACAATAAGGGCAGTGTGTGAAATACATGATTGATACTTCAGAGCCCCTGAAAGCCTCACTAGCAAAATGATGGGGTTCTCTAAAGTCATAAGACAATTATTTTCTGCTTTCAATTGTCACTTTTAAAAGTTTACTAATGCCCTGCAGTTTTCATTATTTAAACTGCAAAAGGTTTATTCACAAATATGAATGGGGACACTTTTTCTGCCGTAAATCATCTGTTGCACGACCCAAGCCTGTCTTCACAACTCTTTACTGTAGACATTTGATTGAACCACCGAAACCATTAGTTAGGCCACTGGCATTGCATTCAACATTGTTTGACCATTGAAAACATATATATATAATTTTTAAAAGGATTACAAATTAAACTTACAGAGATATCATCTTTTGTATTCCTTCCTCGTCCAAACCTGGTCTCCACATTAGCCACAGTTCAACTGGGCGGCTGAGCGTTTAGATTCAGGCGTGTCATTTTTTCATCATCGAACTTTTAGTCATTCATACCCAACCAATAGCGACTACCTTGACAGACCGACCACGCTGTAAGAAATGGGGGCATAACCTGGTGTAGGCCTTCTCATTTTGTTCAAGTCTGCATTCTGGAGTTCAAATACGAGGCTTCAGCAGTCTGGGTGAACAGACTGGAGTTGGTGACTGGGAGTCACATGCAGTTTTATTACGTACTTGTGATAGAACTTCATACTAAACAGACCTTAATTGCGCAAACTCAGCCATCGCCATGTTGAGAGCCTTGTGGAGGCAACAGAAACACTCCCAATCTTGTATTGAGCCCCTTTCAGAGAGATGCTATAAGAGGTTTGGAGAGGTATAGAGGTTATGGGATGACTTCTTGTTGTTACTTGTGCAGGACAAGGTCACCATTAAAGATTCACAGTATTCACAGGATACCGTGGGGTAAAATGATACACAGGCAGGAATAAGGGTGTTGGCTCTCTGCATCTCAGCACAGTAAATCTCCCACAGCTGGCGTTGTGTTTGATTCAGATGTCACGTCCTTTGACTATGAGGTGTCATCCAGTTTGACCTGAACCCCCACTCCCCCGCAGTGTGACCCAGTGTCACCCAGATTTGGAGCCAGCCCTCTGTGGTGGCAGCAGGATGCTTTGACACCTCGCAATTACTAGGGTCGTGTCCCCGTTATCCGATCACACATTACCAGTCGCCAATGTGCCCGATGACTCGCCGCCACTCTCCCTTCCTTTTCCTTAGTGATTATTTCTCGCCGCGTCTCTATCTCTGCCTCTCCATCCTTCCCTCTCTCCTCCATGATTATTCAGAGGTTGCACATTAGTCAGGCTGGCTGTGATGGACAGCGTTATGCATAAATTGTTTGCGATGGCTGAACTTTGACACCCCGCAAATAGATGGAGAACATGCACAAGCAATGACATCTAATCCAAGAACAAGGCCGGTGTTTACAGAGGTCAGGGGTAGCAGAGATCACTTGCATCTACACAGGTTTGCTTAATAGGGGTGACAATATGTCTGCTTGTATACAGCGGAAAGGCAGTGGTTCTACTCCAGTGCATCTGATCCAACAATATGCTTCAGTTTAATCCATGACATTTACGTGGACTTTGAGACCACGGAGCATGCTAGCAGCTGCAGTGAAGATAGAAGTACAGAACGAGTCTGTGCTTTGAATGGAAACCATTATCTTCAGAGACAACTAATACAAGTATGATCATGACTAAATTGATCAAACAGTGGAAAAGGTTTCATATAAAAAGGAGCTGCAACATTGGCCTCCTTTGCCCCTGACTGCTGCTTAAAAAAGACTTCTGTGATTTGAAGATTCAAGGAAAAAGAAACAAATTCACTCTCCAAATGGACTCCTAATTATCCAACACGTCATTAGGGATGACTCTTAAACGTCCACCCTATTGCAGTTTTGCAATCACTCTGAGTTAATGAGTTGCAATGTGAGCTGATGTTTAGAAATCCTTTCAGTCTAAAGAAGGTAGCTTTACTGTTTGTGAGGTTAGCTGCTCAGCAAAGATGCTCTCAACAGCACTGTCTACTTCAAAAGCCACTCCATTGATTTTTCATGTGAAAGTTAGTTAACTAGTCACAGTGAGGGTTAGTCCTCTCTCAAAGCATTTGTATTTTGTCTTTATTGTCTCAGGAGAAGCTTTGTAAATAACAGAAAACCTGTGTTACAAATTAAGGGCGCGAGGTCTGGAAAGCCAACCGGCCTCACAGAGCTAAGCTGCTGTAATGATAATGTTGGATCCAGAGTTTTTGGAGCCAGACTCATTCCAGGGACTTAAAGTCAACTTCTGCTGCCTCAGTTTTGACCATTCCTTTTCAAACCCCATCTCATGTGAGTGCCCCATAGCTTCACATAGTAGCCGCTAGCCAGTTAGCTTTGTACCTTCTATGCAAGCAGATACTCGTCACCAGCCAATGAAGTCCTCTGACAATCACAGTTCACAAAATGGTTGTGGTAACAGAAAGTGACAGAAGAATTGTGTTGACCAGCAAGAAGACACACGCTTCCCAATTACAGGTGTTAGTGCATTAGACTAACATGGCAATTGACAGCAGATAAGAGAAAACTAGTTTTTATTTAACATTTGAATGCAAGGATATGATTGGCTCATGGCGGTTGTGGCATAATCTGGTTGGTTTAACTTTATTAAATAGATTTGTGAAAAAATGAGAGCATAAAGAGAGAGTCTCCCTGACTGAACTTCCACTAAGCTTCCAAACGACCAAACTGGTAAACCTGAAGATACAATTTATTGAAAATGAAATATGTTTCTTATCGTAATTCACGTACAGAGTGGTGACAAGTTCATGGGAAAACCTGAACACATGCAGATATTCCATACAGACATATTGGACGATACAAATGCATGTCAAGACACTAGAAATGTTTAGTTTCTAGTGCAAGTCATCAAGCATATTTTTTACCCTATATATATGATATATATATATATGACCTTTTATAGAGCATGCAGTGATGCCCTATGCAATATCCTCATACAAAGGTTTGTGTGATATCTTACGAAAAGTTACTCTGAACAGTTTATGAGTTTTCCTTCAAAAGCCAACAACTACAGTCTCTCCAAAATAAACTTCTGTCTTCGCAGGGTTTAGGCAACAAAACTACCGAGTCAGTTTCAGGAATGGATCGTCTTTAGGTAAAAACAACTACGAACAACTGGAATATCTACAAATTACGGCGCATTCTTATTCAAAGATAAATCTAGGGATGAGAACATGCCCTGTGTGGTTATGTGTCCTCTTGCATCTGTTCAGGTCTCTGGGTAGATTGCTTATGTATTACAGATATATAGAGAAAGTGAGTGGGTGGCAATATTACAGTGCTACATTACATAAAAATACAACAGATGCAAAGGATGTTCTTGCCAGATAGAAAGGTGGTTGTTTTCAATGCTGTGACGCTTGTGAAAGATATTTCTAAATATATTAACATGTTTGATTTTTACCCAATACCTGGCCATGTAAAGATGTAGCATAAGTGGATTGTGATACACAACTGACATCCCATCATGCTCTGTGACATTTAACCATATGGGGACCAGCAAGATGCTCTTCATCTTCACCACCAACAAAACACTAAATGTGTAAAGAATGGACATCCTGTACATGTACATCACACGTCTCACAGTGTTCCATACATTCTACATCATGTTTCTTGTGCTATCTCAACAGTTAACATGTCACCGTCTGAAAGTCAAACTTAACCCATTTTGATCCCATCAGCAGATTTTCCTCAGACCTGTCAGCTAAATTATTAAACCAAGTAGTTGCATAAGTGACATTACAGTAATTCACAGTGTATTTATTACCAGAGCAGGTCAAAGGTTACTCCATTTGTAATATTGGTGGCAGATTGTGTGTTTGTGGGTGTGAGAGTGCATGTAGTCTAAATGGCTGCAGGGCTGTATTTTTAAGCATGTCACCCAGTGTGCATCATGGGGGCCGAGATCATCAATATTCATTTCCTTATGACGGCGGCAGTCAGCGTTGTGTAACGCTTAGCACTTAACAAACGCTGCACTCTCACCACTTAAACATATGTCAGCGTACCGCGAAGATGTTTTCATCAAGGACGAGCGCATTTGTGCAGACATACAAACATGCCATAAACACAGGGGACACACACACACACACACACACACACACAACCTCAGGGCACAAACAGTGAAATGAGCCTCTGTACAGGCCACCAGGAGGGAGAGGAGAGGAGGAAACAGGAGGGAAGAGGAAGAGAGGGAAGAGAAACAAGAGAGGAGAG
>NC_046987.1:1674013-1791513 GCF_009769545.1 Cyclopterus lumpus
TGTTTTTCAGCTCCTCCCCCAAATATGTATCTGTCGTTTGTCTGATAATCAGCTATGATGACAAATGGGCTTCTCAAATCGCTTCAGGTAATGTGGACATTAAAGACAATGATTTTCTAGGGAAGTGCAAATCACACTTGAAGTTCATAATGAAGACAAAGAGGCCACTCAATTTGAATATTTTATATGGTTTTAATAATTATCATTAAACAAAATACAGATAGTAATGAGAGAAAGTAGCCTACCTCAGAGCATCAGCACAGAGAAGATGTTCTCTCAGTTGGTCTGTAAAACACATAGTATAAAAATGTAGTATTACAGAACACTGGAAAGTCGATCATTGCATAATAATCAAGAGTAAAAATATATGCAGGATTTGGAGAAACATGAAGACATTTCCATAGTTCCCACTGAAAGCGTATATTTCTAGTGCACTTACAAAGCTCAATACGATGAAAAATACAATAAAGTCATCATAATATGAACCATTTTGCACCCATACCAACATTGGTGTATTTATCATTGTATGATATTTACAAAAAATATCTACAATTTACAAATCTCTGTGTAAACTGATTCGCCTTTACAAGCATACTTCTGCCCAGTAAAATCAATTATTGTGCTCAACAAGAGCAATGCACAATATTTAAGCAGTTGGTAATGTGAGGCAATGACAGCAATAAGTGGCTCATGTGCCGTGAATTAAAAGTCCCCAAAAACTAATAACACTGATGTTGAACATTTTGCACACGAAGAGATGAATTACATTGAAACATAAAATATATCAATCAAACATATATGAAGTCTCTTCAGTACAATGTCACTCAACAAGGGAAACACGCAACGGCCTTTTAACCATAAACACATTAGCCATACTTAGCCTACTTCATTATTGAAATACATTTGTTCCTAAATTCTTCAATCTTACACTAATAGTAATTATTGTGTTTATTATCAGCTCATTCCCATCCGCCAACCCAAACCTTTCTTTCTCCTGATGTTGTTTGGTGTGCTCGTTGTTTTTGAAAAGGGCTCATCAGTAGGAGACCATCAAAAGATCCATATGAAACGCCACGCTCCTTCTTAAAATAAAATAATCTTAAAAGTTTTGCATGATGTTTGAGTTTTGAATGTGACTGCTGGATTGTTGTTTATCTAACTGTACAGACGGATGCAGCGACCATGTCTTTCTTAGTCATCTCATAGCGTGTCCTTACAAAAAGTGATCGTCTGCCAAAAATTGATTGCAGTTTGCGGCCGTGAGTGCATCCTGTTCAGGCTTCTTTCATCTGGATCAAACAGGCATGACATGCAACACACACAACTGTGTCCTGGTAATAGCAAAGGTACCTATGTATTCCTCCTCGGTAAAGATGTTTTGAAACTGAACTGTACATATAATGATTATATAATATAATTATTTGTGTGGCTTATAGATGTCTTTTGCTTTACGAACTGTTTCACCTGCTCTGTGCCCTAGATTATTAACGGTCCTTTTTCCCAACAAACCATAAATGCAGCTTTCCACCTGCCAAAAAAGTGATTACAGCTCCTACCATATCATTCTTTATATTTTAAAATGAATTGATTTAAGTATTTATTATTTATTTTGTGACATATTATAGCCCATTTGAGTCCGTTCCACCTTTGAAATAAAGCAACTCACAAAATATGATTATTAATAGCCTAATTTCGTTTTTAGTTGCAAAAAATGAACACTCGGCCTGAATGATGATGTTCACTAAATACTCTTCATACAATAAGAACATTGAATAAAGGCTGTATATGCTGTTTATTCACTATCATCTTAACAACACTTTCCAAACATTTCAAATTATTCAATCATTATGTATTTATATAAATATATATATATATATATATATATATATATATATATATATATATATATATTTTATAATAGTTCTATTTAGTCAAAAATAGCTCCAATTGATCTACTATGTCCACTAACACAAGGTAGAGGACAAGTAAGTTGGTTGACCTGAAGAATAGTTCCTCACTTACAGTAATGTAAATACTAAAACGTGAACATAATAGTGTGTATTGTTTTGATGCTTTGCACCATGAATAATGAATAAAATACCGACAATGAGTAATGAAATACTTGGTACTATCACATCTATCTGTTCTATTATTAGATGCAGCATTAATTGAAGAACAAATTAACTTCCAACTGTAAAATACTGAAATGTGTGCCACTGAAACAATTCACTCAACTTGTTCTGGAAAGTTCCTCCATTCAAAGCTACGCATGCTACATGTGGAATGTGTGTTGGTGGATATATTTAGTGTCACTGGATGGAAACAAGTGAGAGGAGATAAAGCTTCAGGGATCTGAGGTACAGATGGCAGCAACTTGGCCTCAAAGAAGGAGTTATTCCTCAGGGAAATCAGTCTTCCCTCCAACACACAGACAGGCAGACAGACACACACACAGACAGACAGACAGACAGACACACACACAGACAGACAGACAGACAGACACACACACACACAGACAGACAGACAGACAGACAGACACACAGACAGACAGACAGACAGACACACAGACACACAGACAGACAGACAGACAGACACACACACACACACACAGACAGACAGACAGACAGACACACAGACAGACAGACAGACAGACAGACAGACAGGCAGACACACACAGACACACAGAC
This sequence comes from Cyclopterus lumpus, assembly GCF_009769545.1. Classification (NCBI taxonomy): domain Eukaryota; kingdom Metazoa; phylum Chordata; class Actinopteri; order Perciformes; family Cyclopteridae; genus Cyclopterus; species Cyclopterus lumpus. The sequence goes on from NC_046987.1 coordinate 1,676,701, forward strand.
AGACAGACAGACACACAGACAGACAGACACACAGACAGGCAGACAGACAGACACACAGACACACAGACACACAGACAGACAGACAGAGAGGCAGACAGACAGACACACAGACACACAGACAGACAGACAGACACACACACAGACAGACAGGCAGACAGACAGACAGACAGACAGACAGACAGGCAGGCAGACAGACAGACACACAGACAGACAGACAGACAGACAGACAGACACACACACACACACACACAGACACACAGACAGACAGATACACAGACACACAGACAGACAGACACACAGACACACAGACACACAGACAGACAGACAGACAGACAGACACACAGGCAGACAGACAGACACACAGACACACACAGACAGACACACAGACACACAGACAGACAGACAGGCAGACAGACAGACAGGCAGACAGACAGACAGACAGACAGACAGGCAGACAGACAGACACACAGACAGACAGACAGGCAGACAGACCGACACACACACACACACACAGACAGACAGACACACACACATATAGACAGACAGACAGACAGACACACAGACAGACAGACACACAGACAGACAGATACACAGACACACAGACAGACAGACAGACAGACACACAGACAGACAGACACACAGACACACAGACAGACAGACAGACAGATACACAGGCAGGCAGACAGACAGACAGAGTCTGTTTGTATCAAAGGAAGAACTGAAGAATTGACTAGAAATAAATCTTAAATAAATTATTTAAGATTTTTTATATTATTATTATGCTCATTTTCAGGTTCATACTCAAGTATACTCAACAACAAGTGCCTTAGAGCAACAAGTGACTTAGAGCAACATGCGCCTTAGAGCAACAAGCGCCTTAGAGCAACAAGCGACTTAGAGCAACAAGTGACTTAGAGCAACAAGTGCCTTAGAACAACAAGTGCCTTAGAACAACAAGTGACTTAGAGCAACAAGTGACTTAGAGCCGCAAGCGACTTAGAGCAACAAGTGCCTTAGAACAACAAGCGACTTAGAGCAACAAGTGCCTTAGAACAACAAGTGACTTAGAGCAACAAGTGCCTTAGAACAACAAGTGACTTAGAGCAACAAGCACCTTAGAGCAACAAGCGACTTAGAACAACAAGTGACTTAGAGCCGCAAGCGCCTTAGAGCAACAAGCGACTTAGAACAACAAGTGACTTAGAGCCGCAAGCGCCTTAGAGCAACAAGCGACTTAGAGCAACAAGCGACTCAGCGCAACAAGCGACTCAGAGCAACAAGCGACTTAGAGCCGCAAGCGCCTTATAGCAACAAGTGCCTTAGAGCAACAAGCGACTTAGCGCAACAAGCGACTCAGAGCAACAAGCGACTTAGAGCAACAAGTGACTTAGAGCAACAAGCGACTTAGCGCAACAAGCGACTCAGCGCAACAAGCGACTCAGCGCAACAAGCGACTCAGCGCAACAAGCGACTCAGCGCAACAAGCGACTTAGAGCAACAAGCGACTTAGAGCAACAAGCGACTCAGAGCAACAAGCGACTCAGAGCAACAAGCGACTCAGAGCAACAAGCGACTCAGAGCAACAAGCGCAGAGCGGCAGAACATTCAATGTGTCTGGTTTTCAGGAAGGAACAATGACAACATGTTCCGTCTGCTGACGAGGTTGAGTATTAGAAGCATGCCATGGAAGTTGAACAGATATAGTATCCAGAGGATGCATCTTAAGACGTTTCCTGCAGCACAACTAAGAGGTTGATAGCTATATTTGCTGGATGTCATATGGTCCAGGTATTCATTGTCCCCACTGAGAGTTTGACATGGTTCCCAGATGATATATCCCTCTAGTGCCACTATGAGGTGGACATTATGCCTATTGGATGGATGATCGTTACATTTGGTATTCATTAATATTCCCCTCAATGTGAATTGTAAACTTTGGTGATGTTACTTTTCATCTAGCAATATTATCCTCCCCAGTTTTTCGCTCCTTTGTTGGCATTTCTTTCTTGTACGTCTTACCTCTGCATCCTTTGTAAATCAATTGTAAAGCAATTGAGAAGCTGTAAGTTCAGATATTATCCTCGCACTACTTTAGCAAACCTTTTCAAAACAAAGACACAGCACCACGAGCGTGGTAGTCGTTTCCCTAACCCTGACCCTGAAATCAATTTTACAAGAGTTGTAAAGCTCAAATAAACACACAGCATTATGAGCTGTTCACTGGCTCAATAAGTTCCACGCAATGTAAACCATGAAGTGTCCACACTCCACATGGAAGACTACACCAGTAAGTAAATCACGCCACAGCAAGGGCCTGCAGTATTTAACTCACTTATAGGGTTAGGGGCTGTGCGGGTGTAGCCGATGCAGTGCATCTTGTCAATATTTCATGTTGAGAGCAATTTGATATATTGCATTTTCTCTCTGTGCTCTTTGAGCCAGTGCACTCATCAGCCTCCTGTCTGATTTTCTTTAAAACATATTTGTGTGGAATATATTTGCTCTGTAAGCTCCCATCATGTACCAGAGCTGCCATCTCCTCCCTGCTGGCTCTGCTCAGACTATCCACACATTTCAGCCTTCCATCAATAAAAGACCGGGTAGCAAAAAAAACTCACAACCTACAACAAGAACATAGGAATGTGATTAGAAATGTATCTGTTAAAGGAGGACCATGGAGCCAAATCCAGGCCAATAGTTTTCATCATTTGAGAAAAAGACAATGTATTCGAAGTGTATGAAGAGTTGTTTGGGGTGAAATATAATTTTGAATCAGATTTTGTAATTTTTTTAATATTTTTTTGTAGCAGATTTTATATTTTCAACTTTCCATATTTTTTTACGGTTTCGAATCAGATTTTTTTAAGGTGAAAATTTGTTTTCAGGTTTGATTCTTTTCTTCACTTTTCAGACTTTTGGCAAGCTGTTTACAAATCAATAAAGAGAGCAATAAACTATGCCAAGAAAAACAGTTTGAAACACTGTCTTGTGATCTACCACTAAGCTACAACGCATATAACATTCACGTTACAAAAATGCTTCACATTAATAAAATGTGAACCTGAGTAAATTGGGTATGTATAGTAAGTTACCTTGCAATAAAGTAAATAGAGGTACCTGCAACACTTCTCACATGCCCACACTGCAGCAAGACATTCTTCTTCAATTTGCTCACAGCGCTGCTCAGCACCTGTGTGTGTTCTCGAACAAAACGCTACTGGTTTTAACTGTTCATCATGTTTCTGAAGCAGGTCTCCACCTAAGCCATAACTACTAGCATCTGCCCTGATAGTGGTAGGCTTACTCACATCATAGAATGCTAGGACAGACGACTGATGAGTTGTTTGACCTTCTCGAAGGCCTCCTCCTGCACTGCACTCCATGCCCATGTCACATGGTTTTTGAGTCGGACCTCAGACAGGTTTGACAGGTACCTGCCTAAGTAGTGTATCATACCCAGGATCCTTCTCAGATCAGTGACACTGTTTGGTGGCTCAAGCTGAGGAACATATTTGCTAAATGGGGGAACTTGTGTACAGTCCTGTACTTCTCCGGGTTCTTTATTGAGTTTCGTTGCTATCCTGAAGCAAAGTTACTGCTGATGTGCAGGTGGGACCTTAGCTCCTCCCACCAGTGTATGAATGGGTGTGAATGGGTGAATGATGTCATGTAGTGTTAAAGCGTTAGAGTGGTCGGAAGACTAGAACAGTGCTTTACAAGTACAGGTCTATTTACCATTTACCCTGCTGAGTGGACGAGTGGTGAAGTAACGCTGTTGGATGGCCGAGTGTTGGACTTCTTCCATCCTCTGTTTCTCTTTAATAAGGCCCAACAATCATCAAATTGCAGGTTGACACCAAGAAATGTTACGAGGAGTAAGCGGAAATAAGACACTGGTGATTATGAGCAAAAGAGACTGTGGTTTAGCTAGTTTTCTTAATGTGAGGACATTTTATTCCCAAAACTCAGCAAGACGAATTGAGCCCAAATCTTTTTTGGACTCATTTATGTCTTCATGCTCAAGCACCTGTTATGGTTGCGACGATATAGAAAAACACTTTTTATTGACTTTATTGACTTTTGTATCCAGCCCTTTACTGCTGACTCCTCCCTCGTCATCAAACACATTGACATCTGGAGAATTATAAAACTCATAGCAACCCTTCAGGACTGGAGCCCAAAGCACTCCAACATCTCCACAAACCTTTTGGTCTCACCTGTGTGCAAATAAAAGTGTGTGTCCACGCTCAGGGCCAGTTAAAGTCTCTGCAGGGTCAACTACAACATAGTAGTAGTATTATTACTCTTTGCTAAGAGTTACCAAGGCAAGGATGTGAAGAGGAGGGAGTCTGACAACCTTCATATTAAAATGTGATGGGAGTGAGATTCAGCAATGAGTGACGATAACTTTTTAGGTCAACTCCATGCGCACACACACACACACACACACACAAATACAGTCATTAATTAGACAACACCCTGCCATCGGCTCAAGATGTCTGTTTGAAAAACAAAAGAAAGGATGGAAGAAAGGGAGGAAGACTATCTGTCTCCTGATGAGGCCCGTACCTATGAGCTGACAGGCCTGCTTTGATGCCGCCATCGCTCCCTCTCGCTTGTTCCACTTTGGCTGATACGTCTGGAGAGTGAGAGAGGTCTTTGTCAACATGAAATGGAGGCTTTAACTGAGCGGAGTTATGCCACATATTGTAATTTTAAAATATCATAAGGAAAAAATGTGTCAGAAACTTGCAAAACTCACAACATCCCCATCCAGGGGCATCTATTAGCAGAAACGGAATATCGTATTCATATAGTTTTTAATACATTTTAAAAAAAGATCAATTATCCCTGAACATAGATCTTCAAATTGTTAGTTTTGCCAACAGTCTGAAACCCAAATATATTGAATTCACACTTATGTATAACAGACTTTTAACACTAGTTACATTTGAGGTCGCCCTGACTTCTATGTAAAATTGCGTGGTTCTAAATAGAGAGATCAAAATGAGCGCATTAGTTTTCATATAAATGAGTCAACATTTCCCATGAGGTCAGACAGTCTGCGTTCTTCCGCCTCCCTCCCCCTGTTGAGGAGCCTGCTCTAATGGCCACCGTGTCATCATGGCAGTGTGTGTGTGTGTGTGTGTGTGTGTGTGTGTGTGTGTGTGTGTGTGTGTGTGTGTGTGTGTGTGTGTGTGTGTGTGCGTGTGTGTGTGTGTGTGTGTGATCTCCATGCTGCCGGGCCGCGGCCCCGCGCACCCTTGTCAGTTTAGGTATTGTAAAGTGGCCACAGGAGGTGGCGAGGCTCAGCCAGCAGCTTTAACCGGCCACTCAGAGCCAATGAAAATGCTCGCTCTGACCCCAGGGGCCAGGACAGTGGTGCCTCCCTCTCCCTCCGTGTCTCTCTCGCTCTCTCTCTCTCTCTCTCTTGCTCTCTCGCTCTCTCTTTGGGGCCTTCATTAAAGACGAGATGCAGAGGAATAATCTCCAAGGACACCTCGGACACAGCACAGCCAGTAAGACACACGCTTAAATGAACAATGTGTGCAAAGTAGGCTCGGAGCATGAACTCATGATGCCATTATGAGCGACAATGAAAGTGCACCGTCGAACATGTGCACGGTGCCCCGCCGCACATGGACGCACACAGGATGTAATTAAGCCGAGCAGTAATAACAGCAACGCGTTCTGCAGCCGACGAGATTGCATCAGCAAGTGTGGTGTGGAAAGAAAAGAGCAGGGTTGCATCACAAAAGCAGTGATGATTGTGTGTGTGTGTGTGTGTTTGTGTGTGTGTGTGTAGGGGGGAGGGGGGGGGGGGCGCTTACCTGCAAGCACCAACATGAATATGCACTGAAAGCATTCTTGAACATGACGCAACCCCGGCCCATCAGCAGAGCAGTGGAGCAGTGAGGATGAGCATCATGTCAGAATGTACGGAGGACCAGGGAGCTCAATGAAGACGAAGAGGCTGAGACGCCATGTTCTGTGAAGTTATTGAAGGAAGGGAGCCAAAATGCAGTTATGTTTTTTGGGCTTTTATCACTGTTGTGATCACATGACTCATTATTAGTATTGCAAATATCTGCTGTCGCGTTAGCCTTTTGCTTATTATTACTTTCCATTAGACCCTTTTACAGTTTGTAAACTATGATGACTATTAGTGAGTGGTTAGAACACCAATATGTATGTACATGTATTTGGTGGAGAAACCTAGCGTGTAACGTTACACCAACGAGACATTGCAAGCATACAAATCTCCAGATACAGTTAAACATCCTCAGTGACTGAGGTCACACACGTGAAGACCCCCATACAGACTCATATTGAGTTTTCAGAGACAAACACAGCATTTGTGATCAGTCCAGTGGGCCGACGCGCTGAACAGCTCGCAGCCATCGCTGCCACCAGTGTTCCGGTCCATCAAGGGAACCCTTTGACCGGTGTGTAGGCACACACACAGAACATGTAGGCTTGATGTGTGTTTATTATCCACGACCAGCAACCACGGACGCTTTTGGCTGGAGGTCACCAGTTAACACGGTCACTCGTTAAACTGAAACACTTGATGTTCTGTAGAACTTGAGTCCGCTGCTGGAATATCGATTCTGACAACTGGACATGCACTAACCACATCTTTTGATGCAGGTCACAGTTTTAATTCATCTGTTGCAACAAGTGCACACATATTTTTGATGACACCGACTGTAAAAATGTGTATTCAAATGATGTATTTATTCATGAGTTATATTTAATTTTAATCTAGATTCTATTGTTTCCTTGTCTGGTGCTTTTGACTATGATACTCCTTTGATGTCCTGCCATGAATAAATGAGACATTGTACTTGTATTATTTATTTTATTCATTATAATTTCTGATACCACTATGTTTTTTGTTGTTGTTTCTTGAAAATATCAACATGGAGCTATTTTTTACATCTCCAGTAATGTAATAAGTAATAAGGTACTTGGTACTGGTATCAGCAGCAGGATCATTAATATCAATATAATGATATTGCAAAATAAACCCCAAGTAGGGCATAACAAATGACCTTTAGCTGTACATTATCCCATTTATTACATGGCTAATTACTAAGGAACACCAACAAATATGATTATAAAAACTATTTCATTGATTTTAATAATACTTTTATTGCTTTCCCAAAAAGATCATGTACGGAGCTCAGAACTGCGTCCATATCAATGGTCTCTTATTTACAGCAGTGATCGGCTATAATGAAATAACAGACTGTAGAATTAAATAATTGACCAATCAGAGTCCAGCATTCAACAAAGCTGTGTAATAATAGCAGTTAGACTTTATGAAACATCATCAGTCATTATGTTTTTGATCTTACGGGTTGGTTTCATGACCCAGTGTGTCCCAGCATGACAGGCGGATCGATACAGACAAGCAGGACACTTTGTGTGTCTTGTTCTCCGGGTTGGGGGGTGGGGGGGGGGGAGCACCTCCATGAGGGAGGAGAGGCCTGCAGCCACTCCAGGAGGAAGTGCTCGCTCAGCAGCACCCTGACGGTCTGACCAGGGCCCAGGGACCAGCACTATAATGGGCTTTTAATTGAGGACTGGGGAGCATGGTGGGAGGCCAGGTTTCCCAACACATGTTCCAGGGTTACTGCTGAATGTGTAATAAATGGGATTTATGACACGTTGTCCCCCTGGTAGTTGTGGAAGGAGTGATATAGGGTGACGCACAGATGTGGGGATGCAGAAACTCAAAGTAGGCCATTTTACTGCTTTTTGTTGTGCATTCTTTATTCGGCATTTGGTGTTTTACAGTTGTCAGAGAGAGAGAGAGAGAGAGAGAGAGAGAGAGATGGCAGGGACAAAGGTGTTATGTAACCATGACACGCTGTGGACTATGATCCATTCAAGTCAGTGACTGCTGTCCATTTTCATTTGCATACATTTCAAAAAGTAGCGTAGCGGTGGCTTAGCTGTCCCGCACCACAAATCATGAAAACATTCCAGACACACCTTTGTAATCCAGCTGTTCTTCTTCATGCATCATGAAGACAAGCCGTAAGCCGTGCCAGTAGCCCTTACAGACACTATATTTTATATATATATATATATATATATATATATATATATATATATATATATATAATCATATGAACGTTTGGACAGAGCACAGCCCTTGTCAGACGCCCTCCTCCCTCTGGAGCACGAGAGAGCTCATGGTGTGTGCTAAATTGTGATACATTGCAAAATAAATGATTTGCATTTTGCTCCTCTACTATGACACATAATTCCAGTAAATCATAAGTTGTGCTGAATTGATCATGAATTGGAGGCATGTGGCCGATTGTTTATTATCACCAGAGGTAACGCCCCCTTACATGAGCCGGTGTTGTGTCGTGTGCAAATGCTCTGCCATGTGATCAAGAAAGATATGCCATAAAAGAATACCTGTAAGAATAAGAACTTCAGCCGTGGGGAAATAAAATAAAATAACCTTAAACAAAGTAAAGAGTGAGTCAGTAAAGATGCTACAGGAAAATGAAAAAGCATCGAAGAGCAGTCGTAAACTATTAAGAAGCTGAATGCTAAATACCTTTTATTGTCTTAATTGGGATAAATAGACACATGGTATTTCTTTAATAATCATTATAATCACTCTAAAACATATAACAATATCAATGGAATCATATGATCATTTTTCATTGTCCCCTTTTCTTTCATTGAAATCTTTCCTTGCGTCTGACAAATTATGGTCTGGAATAGAGCTGTTGACCACTTGTCAAAAAGAGGAAAAGATTGGCGAATCAAGAGCAAATCCCAGATCAGAACAAAAGGTTTAGCAAACGTCTTTCTACACCTTTTGTCATATCCCTTTGAGTCATATGCAGTTCAAACTGTGAAGCCTCTTGAGGAGAATGTGTGACTGGTGGGTCATTATGAAAGAAATGGACTTGAGTACCCTACTTGAGTAAATGCATTAGCTGCTTTCCACCACTCATTATACCCCTGTGATTATACCCCTGTGTGTGTGTGTGCGTGTGTGTGTGTGTGTGTGTGTGTGTGTGTGTGTGTGTGGGTGAATGTGTGTGTATGCGTTTGCGTGTGCGTGTGTGTGTGTGTGTGTGTGTGTGTGTGTGTGTGTGTGTGTGTGTGGGTGAATGTGTGTGTATGCGTTTGCGTGTGCGTGTGTGTGTGTGTGTGTGTGTGTGTGTGTGTATGTGTGTGGGTGAATGTGTGTGCGTGTGTCTGTGTGTGTGTGTGTGCGTGTGCGTGTGTGAGTGAGTGTGTGTGAGTGAGTGAGTGTATGTAGGTGTGTGTGTGTGCGTGTGCGTGTGTGTGTGTGTGTTTGGAGGTTACTGGTATGTCACAGATGACTGTTGGCGAGTCCTCCAGTTCACTCTGACACAGTCAGCCAGTCAGATAAAAGGCAGAAGAGCATTAACACCAACTTCATAACCCACCATTCACTCTCACTTATGAAACTGTCACATGACCAGATGACAAAAACACAGCCTGCCTGTGTGTGTGTGTGTGTGTGTGTGTGTGTGTGTGTGTTTGTGCGCGTGTGTGTGTGTGCGTGTGTGTGCGTGCGCGTGTGTGTGTTTCCTTCTGTTAACCACCAGAGTATTTTGTTCATTTCCATACAGTCAAGAAGGCAGCAGAGTGACGGCTCTGTTGTCCCCGAGGATCGTCCCTCTCAGACATGTAACGCTCCTGGAGACACTCGACCTATTTAAATATTAACATTTCCTCCTTCTGTTTGCTTTCATTCACCGTCACGTTGTGGGAGTGAAAGGAATCATATGTTCATAACTTGCTCTCTTATTACCTGTATGAGGTATCTACTCTAAATCACTTCCATTCGTGATTTTGTCTTCAATATAGTCTTTTATTGTATTTAAATATTTTATTTTAACATAATTAGGAGTGTAAAATCAGAGTAGAGATGATGGATTGCAGAAAATACTCCAAACTGAGTTTTGACTCGTAGTATGAGTATTCATTTCAGGGTAATATTGTACAGGTTAATATCGGTTTCTTTGTTATTCAGCGTATAGTACCATGTTTCCTAAATTAAGATTTTAATAAAATAAACTGCATCAGCTGACTACATCAGTAGACCTCCTGGACTTCTGATCAAACTTGTTGCTAAGTTTCTATAATATGTTAAATTGCCCGAGCAGTCATATTCATAGAGTTTTGTCCTCATTTCCTATGGCACGTCTTGATCCTACAGAGTACATCGGCATTCATCCATCCATCCATCCATTTTCAATACCGCTTATCCTCATTAGGGTCGCGGGGCGCTGGAGCCTATCCCAGCTGACATAGGGCGAAGGCAGGGGACACCCTGGACAGGCCGCCAGTCCATCGAGGGCACATGTAGGGACATACAACCATTCACATTCACACCTATGGGACATTTAGAGATCAATTAACCTGCAGCATGTCTTTGGACTGTGGGAGGAAGCCGGAGAGCCCGGAGAGAACCCACGCTGCCACGGGGAGAACATGCAAACTCCACACAGAAGGACCGCTCCGACCGGGAATCGAACCCGCGGCCCTCTTGCTGTGAGGCGACAGTGCTAGCCACTACACCACCGTGCAGCCCCACATCGGCATTCAATTAAATTAAATTCAGTTTATTTTGTATAGCCCAAAATCACAAATTACAAATTTGCCTCTTTACAATCTTGGGTTTACAATCTGTACACATATGACACAGCACAAGCAGGGCCATGGCAGGAGGCGGGGCCATGGCAGGAGGCGGGGCCATGGCAGGAGGCAGGGCCATGGAGGCAGGAGCCCGGCCCACCAGGCAGGTGGCATCGCGAAAGAGGCCGGACCAATGAGGCCAGGCCTTTGAGGCAGGAGGCACAGAGAAGGAGGCAGGGCCATTGGGAACCAGCCTCAGGTCCAGGCCTGAGGCTGGATGCAGGAAGCAGGGGCAAGGAGGCAGGACCCAGGAGCCAGGACCAGCTTCAGATACAGCCAGGTCCAATGGACCTTATGAGGCGAGAAGGCACAAAGACTCCGGATTGTTCTTAATCTCTTTACTATAGTTATATATGTTTAGGGTCAGAGCACTGGCGTAGTCAGTCAGGGACTCAATTGGGCGCATATTTGGGGTACTTGCCATACTGCAAAACTTAACAACTTGTGCACGCTTGTCAGGCTTGGTGAAAATAGACATCTGATGTAGGTGTCATATTTGTGTATTAAAACATGGCTCTCTAGCGCCACCTAGAAGTTGGACAGGCAACGCCCCTCAGCCAGTATGTCCGATTGACTTGAGATTTGACACACATGTCTGCTCTACAAAAAAACCTCTCAGATCCTATCATAAGCTCCACCTACCAACATTCTCCGCCATTTTGTATTTTGTGAAAAACACATAATTGCAAACTTCAATTCATACCAAATTTGCTGTGGATCATTATTGGTGCTATATGATCAAAATGCACATTTTATGGGCGTGGCTTGCTTTTCAATACTCATAACTTCAAAACTATTTGGCCTAGTATCCCCAAATTTGCAGCATATGTGCACATTGCATCCTGTAACATACCCTGACATGTTCATGCCTTTTAAACAATAGGGGGCGCTACAGTAATTCAACCAATTTGGGGGGTTTTTTGCCATTGTTCGCCGTTTTCAGCATTTGTACTCTTACGAACCCCTCCTACAAAAAGTATGCGATCAACTTCAGATTTACTCAGGATGGTCTTTAGACCTTTGTGAGTTTTGTGCAGTTCGCTTTGTTAGAGAAAGTTGTTGTAATTCCAAGATCATCCAATCCACCAAAAATGTCTCGTGCAAAATGGACATGCAACATGCAACATGAAGTCTACACTTCATGTTGCATGTTGTTGTGTATTGTGTATTGTCCTGCGTCATGCACTCCACACTGGAAAAAGACTTTACAATATAAGACTTGGCATTAAAATGGTTTTGTGTCCAATGATTGTTGATTTGCTTATTTTATTGGATCCCCGCTAGCCTCCACCAGAAACCACCGTAGCAGTTGTTAGTATCCTGTAGTTAGTATACACATTAGAAATGTCTAAATCACAACAATAAAAGCCAAAGTCCGACCCAAAACAAACAAAGAAAACATCTAATACCCACCTAGAATATAAATAAAACCAGATCAAATTCATAAAACCTCGTAAAGCCTCCCCTAACTGATACAATGTTGTGCTCTGTGTAGGAGGGTCTTCACCTCAGATCTATTACGTTTGATCTGTTAGATACTGGAGATACTGGTTTGTGTGAGTGAGGTCAACAGGAACAAGGAGTTGATGAGATGCTTCCCCTAAATGGAGACTGGAACCGACACTGCTAACTCCAGAGCCACCAGACGCATTCCCAGTGGGACTCCCTTTTGAGGATGGACCATCAGAACAAAGGCTAACCCCGTTCTCCCTCCCAACTCGTCATCTTTCACCCAGGAGACAGCTGTTTGTGTCCTGTGTGACATTGACCTTTCTTTTGTTACCTCACTTAACAAAACGTGCCTAGCTTATGCCAGTTAACTAACAAGCATTCTTATTTAAACCCCATCTTAGCTAAGTACTTTTATTGCAAAAGTAAACTTCAAGGCTAAGTAAACCTACGTTGGAAGTGTATTACTCTGCATGTAACGAGTAACGCGAGATGAGAACCTAGAGCAGTTTGAAGCCGAGGGCTGCTGTCCCAGCGCCGGTATTTGTGTGTGTTTAGGTCTCCGACTGTAGACCACCAGGGCACCGTCTGTTTGTCCCAAACGGTTAGAGTACGTGGTGTTAACAGCCTCGCTACGGACACGTGTGTTAGAGTGTACTGCACGTGTGAGTCCATGTCCCTTCTCCCACAGGACGCCCTTCACCACACTCATAATGAAGTCCCATGGAAAGAATGGTGTTGGGGGGAGGTGTGTGTATGTGTGTGCTGTTCATGCATGCGTCTGTGTGTTCCACTTGTTTTTCTCCCCGGTTGCCTTTTGAGCCGTGGCCTTAATTGGGAGCCCGAGCGTCCAATTAATTGCGAGCCGGCGCAGCCGTTTGGCACGGCAAACATACGGTGGCCAAATATAATGTTTTTGTCCCGAACCCTGCCCCCTCCCCCGACCCACGCCCAGGGGACCTCCTCTTAGCTTGCGAGACCGCACGGGTCTGGCGCCTCGTCCCCTCCACTTCACACCTCACACTTCGCACCTTGAGAGGGCCATGTTTCCTTTCCAACCTGTGTCCTTTGTCGACTGTCCTGCATCTGGGTCACAAACAAGGAGGAGCAGTGAGTGAACGGAGGGGGAGGCTGGTGGAGGAAGAGGACAGGCGTGGAGAGAGAAGGGGATGCTGGGGAGTCCCTCGGTCCCTACTTCATTAAAACCAAATAAAAACGGGAGGTCATTTATCTCTTTCCCTGCAAAGCCATAAACACAAATAGGTTCACCGTGGTCCTCCCTCTCGCAGCCTGGGCATATATCACAGCAGATAAAGCCGGCCCGCGATGATAGCTTGTATTCAATTGGAATGTAAGTGAAATTTAAGATCGCTGATATGACTGGAGGGGTGTGGAGCCGCCGCGTTGGTATGCGAGCTGTTTTGTGTGTGAGAGAGGGAGATGAACCTGCGCCTTCCTTCCTTATGTCCTCGCCGGAGCCAACACTAAATCACCTCTCCAGCCTGAATGATGAGCACTGCTGCTTTTCATTCTGCATTCAGGTGTACTGAAGTGTGAGCAGAGTACTGGGGTATAATGTTGGAGATCAAATAACAGTATACAGGCTATTACAGGCTATACAAATAATATGTATACCTGGCGGGTGAACATTCTCGGCCGAGCAAGCAGGCGTCCCGCCGGCGTCACCCCCGACGAGGACCCGTTCATCGTTGCTTGCGACTTAAATTACTCCTTTTAACGGCTTGATAGTTACAATATAAGACTTGGCATGAAAAAGGTTTTGTGTCCAAAGATTATTGATTTGCTTATTTGATTGGTCCCCACTAGCCAACAGGTACGAGGAGTTGATGAGATTCTTCCCCCAACTGGAGCCTAACTGCTAACTGCAGAGCCACCAGACGCATCCCAGTGGGACCTTTCTTTTGTTACTTCACTTTTGTTACTTACGTAGCTCATGCCAGTTAACTAGCAAGCATACTTATTTAAATGCAACTCTCATCCTGTAGTGCCACCAACTTAAGTCTGCAATACAGTGGACTAGAACTAACAACTTTATAGGATAAGATAAGATGAAATGCAATGTATTGATCAGCAAAGATTAGCACTAGAAACTGAGCACAGTGAGGTTGAAGAAGAGGCACCCCAGATATCACCATGTTGATTACTTACACTAATAATTTTGTTTTGTGAAATTACAAGTTGTTTTAAGTTTTATATAGGAAAATTAAGCCTTATGTTCAGAAATATGTGCTAATTTACAAAAATTTCCAGAACACAAATCTCAAAATGATATGAAGCCAGGTTCTAAATTCTTGTTTTTTGTTTTCATGTTGACATATTAGAGTCGAAGGTTTGTACCGAGGGAATCTTGGAAATCTCTTGAATCAGAAAATCCTGCTTTGGACCTTGTAAAAAATGTAGAAAATGTAATGAAAGTGGAAAGTCTGGTGTATGTGATTGCTACTGAAGGAGAGATTTCTGGCTCAGAGTCTGAGACAAATCATTTAGCATCCCCTGCTTTATGGTCTGTTTGACTTGAAATGGACCATATTTTACTGAATGAACACCATGCTGTTTTGAAGAAGACTTGAAACTAGAGATTGAGACCATAAACTCATGTTTTCTCCCGGTCCTTGACCTTTGACCTCCTCCCAGTGAATGCTGTGTGTTCTGGTCTGGTGTCCACATGTCCAGGTACTGGTTCACTGATAGAATGTTCTTCATAGATGTCACATGATGATGTCACGTGATGATGCCATGAGGACGCCACATAGAACGCAACTCCACCCGTCCAAATCAACCCTTAGCAATCCTGGAACAGGCGTTTCTGTGTGTCGGTTAGTTTGAAGCAATCTGACTAACACACATTGATTGAGTGAACAAGACAAGGCCCCAGGATCACATGTTGATGCCATGAGGCCCATTCCCTTATGGGAGGGGATCAAGTCACTCATCAAGTCTTTTTTAGTTTTTGTTAAGTTGAGAATTCACGATCAAGTCAAAGCCACATGTGGTTCGTCATTGTGTTCTGTTTTTCATTTCGTCCGCTAGCTAATATCTTGTGCTAATATTTGCAGAGTAACGATGTGCATCGGCCCTAAATGACAGGGAGGTGCTCCGTCCGTCATTGTGGTTGTTGCAAGTGGATTACAATTACCCAGATTTAACACCCATTAATGGGTGATTGGTTGTGACAGGCAACCCCATTTCATACCCTCCTCACCCCCACCCCTCGTTCTCTGGCTCTATCTCCAGACAAAGTGGGCACCGTGAGGGAAGTGACAATGAAGAATCATCCCTGAACTCAGTTTATTACGTCCTGGCTGCGAGAGAAGAGCAGGGAGAGGAAGAGAAGAGGAGGACAAGATTACAGCAAGTTTTTTTTTAATGGTATTTGTGCTTCCACAAACTCCCCTGCAACCGTCAGCCACTGGGGAATACTGCCTTTGATGTCCAGGAAAGCTGGTCCTCTGCGGCGCTTCGTTAGCAATGTGTTGGCGTCGAGTCCAGTGAAAGTGTCCAAGAGAAAAAAATCTCTGTTGCATTCATCCTAAAATAGTGCATTTGAGTAAAGTTGCCACTTCAAAAGCAAATCATTGTACCAGTTGCGGCATAGTTTGTTTCAGCTTTCCTGCACATGGTGAGAAGGTATCAAAGCTGCACTAATGCACAGTGATGGGTCTGTTCCAGATGTTTTCCTCCTCTGTTGCTCTTTCAAAATTAAAGCCTAAAACAATGACAGCATTTGAATGTTTCAGTACAGTACATTCTCAAATATTTATTGTTTACCATAAACTGTAGGCAGAACCAGACCTATATTTACATCATAATATGGACAAACACTAAACTACACTAAAGTACTTTGCTTCTCTTTTTATTTGTTGTTAATGCACACCCAACACTTCCCCCATGTTTACCTATTTGTCTTTTACATGATGCCAACAGGGCCGTGCTCACCCCTCTGACCACAAACAAACTCATTCACTTATTGTTCACATTTGCTTCCACTTTGCTGTTTTTGTTTTTCTCTGGTAAGCTGTTGTCAATGGAGCTCAAAACTCCCAGCAGATGTCTCATTAAATGCTTTGCTGTTGCCAGACAAGAATTGTTTTATACAGACCAACATTTTAAAGAATGTTCAAATAACAGAATAAGTTTTAGGGCAATTATAACATGACAGACAGACTTCAGAGCATACCTGTAAAAGAGCTGCTACAGCCACATCTACCACGCCAACCTCCTCACATGTACTGTCCCCCTGGCTTCATAATGGACATGCCACTTCGTTGCCAATGGGTTTACATTGTGAGGGGTGGAATCGTCCGATATGGATGGAATTCCTAAGAAGACTGAGGAGGGGAAAAGAGGGATTGTGGAAAGCTTTTATTGTGAAACATCTGTGCAGGAACTGTAGAAGGTTTCTGAATGAAACAGGGGCTCAATGGAGAGGTGAGTATGACATGACTGATGGACCCTCCTTCAGGATTCTATTGATTTTATGGTAAACAATGGAAGACAATAAATGACATGACGGGGCTGTCACAATGTGAAAAGAGTACCTGCTAGTGACCGTACCCAACACTGAAACTAAATTTGGACCAGTAGTTTGAGTCTAATTAGTGAGGAAGGCTGGCTCTCCTCTTTTGCGGCCCCATGCTGTGACTTTGGCTGATAAGACGGCTGGATTTTTTTACATGAGCCATTATTCTAATCCATTTCCTTCCGTATCTGCTGTCTGGAGCCGCAGAGGAGTGCAGGTTAGCGGGAGAGAGGCCTGCTACTTCCTGTCCTCTGAGAGCCGGAGACAGACAGTACGGGGGTTTAATGGACTGATGAGTGATAATCCAGAGATGAACACACACTTGTAGCTTCTTTCACTGTACATCCTTCCCATACATCAAGGGGAAACACATCGTAAAATTCCTTCCGACCTACTCGTGCTCACTCAGCTCGTACTTACCTTTCCCAAGACATCGACTTCAGGGGTCTTCAGGTGTTGTAAAACAATAACACACACCATCATTTCTCTTGTAAAAGGCCAGCTGTAGTTTGTGTATTAAGCCGTCCACAGCTTGCATCATTAAATAAGGCAACGGTGTCCCTCTATAATTACACTATAAAAATGTGCATATGATCGTATGGGATTTGGGAGGACTCCATATCAGAGGACTTGTTTAACAAAGGTCTAATATGTTTTCATGAGGACTTCATCCCAAAATGTTTGTTTTTTCATCTTCTTTTCAAAACGTACCCAGAATGCTCAGTAAGGACTATTTTGTATTCCATTTTTTTTTTAAGTTAAGAAGCAACAAATGGCTTCATAATGGTTACAAAATAATTGACTATTTATTTATAGATCATACCTACCCAATGACTAAATACTTTCACTGGAAAACACTGCAGCGATTAAAGTATCCAAGACTGACAGCAGGAGCGTTAAATGCTTTCATATCAGCCTCGCATTCAGCAGGCAGAAACGCACGTGATGAATGTTGTGAAACGTTTGGAAAGGTTGAGGCACAAAACTACTCTGTTAAGGTGAAAAGAAAGATTGTGTTCTATAAAACCATTAAAACCATGGCGTAATAATCAAAGTATATGTAACTTGCCCAACCGCCCTTAGCGTAAAGTTACGTACACGCGTAAAGGTGTCGTGTGGGACACAAACGGCGGTCTCCTGGGTGGAAGTCCCGTGTGTTTTTAACCCACCCACCGACTCAGGTGAGTGTTTAAATCATTGAGCATCTATCGCTGGAAGAGAATTTTAGGCTGCAAGATTTAAGTGGAGAAAATGCTGCTGATTATTACGACATGCATAAAGTTAAGTTAAGCTATGAGATTGCCTGATCAGCCAACACTGACAGGCCCATAGTCCCTCTCTAACCCATCTGTGGACAGATCTATAGGCCCTCGCGATGCAGACGCGGGGATACATGGACTCCATCCTGCAGTTCTGATCAATCGATGTCTGACTGCGAGGCCCGTTGACTGACAGCTGCAAATCTTTTAACTAAAACTAATAGCTCGGATCACATTATGCCTCTTTCTGTTCATTTTGGAACGGCTATAAATCTTCCTAGCTAATTTAAAGCATTGAAAGTGGTTCCATTACTGAACTGTTCAGGCCTTATGAGGCCTTCTATGAGATCTGCTACTATTGTGCTCTTATGGGCCTTTCGCACAGAACACAGATACATCTCCACTGCTCTCTGAAACACATTATTTCCAATGGCTCAGAGATGATGCTGAACTCTCGTGGTGACTTGAAGCTCTGAAATGATCTGAAATGAGCTGAGCCAGTGTCCTCCATTCATTTGCTTTTTCAATGTGACTTTTCTCATAAAGCCTATCCTATATCCTATTTAATTAATTCTGACAACTGATCCAAAATAATACTTGGAATACACCATGTATAAAATGTCCTTACTCCATCTCCCTGTGACTTTGACTCTGACCTGTTCCACTTCCTCACCATACCCTCATCCTGTGCTCTCGGACAGTCATACAGAAATGGTAGAATAAAGATGTGTATTTGAATGGCTCTCTCCATAACTCTTCCAAGCTGCCGGTGACCTCTGCTACACTGCAGCCTGACGATTGAATCTATTGCCTAATCCAGAGTGCACTCTCTGGGCCTCCCTCCCACCTTTGCCCCGAACCCCCGACACCTTTGCATGCCACTCGCCGTGTTTGTAAGTGGGTTAGCGCTCGGCTTAGCCTCCCTGCCTCTCACTTCCATCCGGCTGCGAAGGGTCAGCCGCAGCAGAGGTCTTAGGGAATGTCCTTTTTTGAATGACATCCATATTCTCACCAGCGTGGGAGACGAAGGAGAAGGGGAGGGGACTCAGGGATCAGTGAGGGCTGGGTTAAAGGAGTGAGAAAAACAGCACTCCTTTGGATTTGAACTTCAACTTGACCTCTGACCTCTCTCTCCCTGGCTCGGATATCAAAACACAGAACCATCTGCCTCTTACTGCAGGGCTAGCGGGGAGCGTGGGGTTAATATCATACACTTAGGGAGCAGAATACAGACTGCAATTATCTTCTATTCTCAGACAGGATCCTATTATTTGATCCTGGAGTCACGACAGATGGACGGGGGCCCGTCACATCCTCTCTCTCTCGCTCTCCTCCGCTGCCATTCCTGTGCAAAGCCAATCTGGAGGGCAGGGCGAGTGAGGACGAGGACATAATGGTGAGAGAGGGCAAGGAAGGGGCGGGGGGAGGGTGAGAAAGGGCGCAGGGTGAGGCGAGGTTGCGAGGCCGTGGCAGAGAAAAGGAGGTGGAGGGGGGAAACCTGAGCCTGGAAGGGCTGGCCTCCTCCTCCTCCCTCCTTCATCTATCCATCCATCTCCATGGGGAGAGGGAGCGTTTGAAGGAGACACAGTTCACAGTAAGAGGAGGAGGAGAGACGAACAGCTGGTGGAGTGGGGCGGATTCAGTTTCTTCACCTGATTATGATCTTTTGTAAACTATATCTCCTGAAATAATCTTAAAGCTGCACTAAACATCTCCATCTTCACAGTGGATCAAATGACAGTGTGTGAAGTGAAAGGAGAGGCCTGCCGTGACTCTGCAGAGAGATTTAGCCTCTTTCAGCTCATCGTTTTGCTTTTTAAGGCTTTGGTTCACTCTCCCAGCTCTCATCAACCTGGTTCCCAGCAGCAGCGGCTGTGTCCAGTGAAACGGGTCCGATAAACCCCGGTCTCTACCGAGCCGGTGACTAGCCGGTGAACAGAGAGGAGCATTTAGACAGATATCTTTGTCAGGAGTTGGTGGAGACCAAAGACATATTTAAGATAAGATAAACCTGTTTCTGATCCCCAGAGGAAATATTCAGCACAAGGACAGGAATCAGTTTCATCCTTATATGTTTTTATGTTGCAAAAATAAATTGTTATTAAAAACATTTTAAAAAATGGGACGATCTTTTTCAGGATTTTTACAAATATTTTTCACGCGTTTTGAATACCTGCAAAGTTCCACATCGGGATCGTCCTATTAACTGTAAAGGCAAAAACTGCACGGACGCACAGCAAGACACTACATAAACGCTTCAATATGTATACACAAATAAAAAGGCAGAATGCCTCATATGCAGTTGGAGGCAATCTGTGCGCAGACACACACTCACACTGTGAGGCCATCATCCGAGTCTACTGTACACTGAACCAGGCAGTTCTCCCTGGCTCCAGTCCTCATGCTAAGCTATGCTAACCGCCTTATTATGAATCCACACTGCTCTTCTTCCAAGACGAGCACAAGGATTGGCCAGGCGTCCATGCTCGCACAACGGGACGGAGGCCACAAGTGTTGGATTTTGACACCCACAAAGCTTTTTCTGCCATCTCAGAAACATTCAATACAATTTCAATTCAGTTTATTTTGTATAGTCCAGAATCACAAATGACAAATTTGCCTCTGAGGGCTTTACAATCTGTGCACATACGTGCATTTGATTAAAGAAGGAAAACTCAACCAATTAACCAATAACGTAATAGTTTTCTATCCATCAAACTATTTACGTCCACAATGTTCCGTGAGCAAAGCCAGCAGTTGACAGATGTCCTTTGTTCTGGACATTGTGTTTTCCTCCTCTTTCTATTTGATTAGCGATAATGCTAGCGAGGACGCCATGAACTAACATTTAGATTTAGGTTGGGTAACGGGGTTAGGGTTAGGGTCAGGGTCAGGGTTAGGGTTAGGGTTAGGGTCAGGGTTAGGGTTAGGGTCAGGGTCAGGGTTAGGGTCAGGGTTAGGGTTAGGGTCAGGGTCAGGGTTAGGGTTAGGGTCAGGTTTGGTTGGGGACGTGGCCCTCCGGAGAGGGCCCCGAGAGGCACTGGCACTAGGGAGGCTGCGTTTTAAAAGGCAGTTTAAAAAAACCTAAAAATAAATAAAGCAAACAAAACAAGAAATAATAAAAAACAAAAATTGTTAAAACAGGCCAGCAGAACGATCACCAGCGGGGCAGTAGGAGAGAAGATGTTGAAGGGGAAGACATAAGAGGGGGCCTCCATGAATAACCCAGGGGGTAGCAGGTACCTCCGCCCTGGAGGACTGTGAGGGTAAAAAATTCATAAACGAACAGAACGGAGGAAGACGGAGTAAAAGCAAAATAAGACACAGATGTTTCCTTGATAAAACATAAATATATAAAAAAGAATTAATAAAAATATGATATAAAAGGGGGGGGGGGGGGGAGAACATAAATAAACATGTCAAATATAAATATATCACAGTTCTAAAGGGGTTAAAGGGGCCTCGTCTGGAAGCAAACATTGGTCACTAAAAAATGGGAACTAATTGACATGAGATAAAAAATAAATAAATTTAAAAAACATACTAATTAGAATAAATAAGGTTTTAAAATATACAATACAAGCCATGCATGTGTATTAAATAACAAGTATTTAAAAATAAGACAATATCTCAATAAAACATTCCCATAATGGAGGTCCAGCTGGAAAGATAGCAGACGAGGCCCCTTGATAAAAAGAGACGGGGGGGGGGGGGGGGGGGGGGGGGGGTTAAAAAAGGTTTTGACGCATGGAGGTGGAAATAATTTATTTTTGAGAGGGACCTTGGGGAAAAGGGGGGGTGGGGGGAATAAAAGCAGACTGGGTACTAGTACTTTTCATTTAGCCCATGAGGGTCTATGGTACCCAGTCTGTGGATCCATCTCCTCTCCGCTGCTTGTCGCTGGGCCGTAGTCCACCGCCTGTTGCCCTCCAGGCCCACACTCTGAAGGACGTGCGAGCCATGGAGTTTAAAATGTGCATATAGGACACTTGTGCCATTCACACTATTGATCTTGTAAATATGCTGCTTGATCCTCAGTTGCAGCTGGTTTCCTGTCTCCCCCACATACAGCTTGTGGCAGGCCCCGTACCTGACAGCATAGATAACATTGGAAGCTGTCGGTAGCAGGACCTGCTCCACATTAAAACCGATTCTACTCTGGGGGTTAAAAATGTGGGGGAGACGAATAAAACTGATCTCCGATCCTCGAAGCGCTTCCTTCCTGGTTAGGGTTAGGGTTAGGGTCAGGGTTAGGGTTAGGGTCAGGGTCAGGGTTAGGGTCAGGGTCAGGGTTAGGGTTAGGGTTAGGGTCAGGGTTAGGGTTAGGGTTAGGGTTAGGGTTAGGGTTAGGGTTAGGGTCAGGGTTAGGGTTAGGGTCAGGGTTAGGGTTAGGGTTAGGGTTAGGGTTAGGGTTAGGGTCAGGGTTAGGGTTAGGGTCAGCGTTAGGGTTAGGGTCAGCGTTAGGGTTAGGGTTAGGGTCAGGGTCAGGGTCAGGGTTAGGGTTAGGGTCAGGGTTAGGGTTAGGGTCAGGGTTAGGGTTAGGGTTAGGGTTAGGAATCAGCACTGTTGTGCTGCCTTGTTCAGACAACTCCTCTCCATGTCAAGAGGAGGAGGACGTCTCTCTCCCTGTGTGAGCTTCTCTGTGCGGTGTGGTTAGTGCATGTTAGTGCACGTGAGCGTGCCCCACTGGTTAGCTGCCACTCTGCCAGTAGAGATGCACTGAATCTCATATTCAGCACCTTTAACACAGATAATAAGTTCTATCGATCTTCACTTGTGCAAAATATCATTTGTTGAGCAAA
This sequence comes from Cyclopterus lumpus, assembly GCF_009769545.1. Classification (NCBI taxonomy): domain Eukaryota; kingdom Metazoa; phylum Chordata; class Actinopteri; order Perciformes; family Cyclopteridae; genus Cyclopterus; species Cyclopterus lumpus. Next base: position 1,699,455 of record NC_046987.1, read on the forward strand.
TCCTCTTGATGCACGTCTGTGTTTCATTTATCAATGTTTTTATAGTGAAACTCTGTAAAAGTGTGAATGTGTGGCCACACAATATTTCTCAGGGTTTGTCCCGGATGAATGCCCAGATGTTTTTGTTGATTTTTCTTTTTTTCACAGATTAATAAATCATGAATATCAGACCGGCGTCTCAAACACAGATCATGGTATGCATACATTTGTGGGAGAAAATATTGAGGTTAAAAGATTCATTAAGTGTATTCCCCAAATCCAGCTCATCCATGTACAAGTGCAGGCACACACACACACACACACACACACACAGTGAGGGCTGTGCAGGCATGTTTTCCAGGCAGACATCTGAAAGTGGATCCTCAGAGCTGAATTTCCATGTCGTATCGGGCCCAGGAGAGCTGCTTTACAGGGCAAAGAACCAGCCTCGCTCATTTAATTACCGCCTATCAGTGGCATCGCAGTGTGTAGCTACCAGTTTAAATGGAAAGTGGGATGAAGCGGGCGCCGGCATCGAGGGCAGGGAAGCGAGCTCGCCGAGCTGCTGGAACACTTTTGTGCATAGATTTTGAAACGTTGCTCTCTGGTAGCTGTTGTTTATCTCACGGACCTCCATGTAAATGTGAAATATGTAGTGATTTAGGGAATAAGGCCAAGCACACATGGTATCCACTCTGATGTCTCCTTACGATAACACAGTTGAATGCTTTGTTATGCATTGCACTCATGAGTAGAATATCGGTTGGTTTGAAAGCAATATGAATCATATGAACATAATTAGGATCAGTTATGAGATCTGTTTAATACAGTCCCAGAGGAAGAAGTCTTTGCGCACTCTCCACTTACTCTGCTGCAACTCCATCACTGCGGATGGGAATTCTTCTCAGAACAGGAAGCAGATTCAGTGTTTGACTCCGGCAGCACAGGACTTCCTCAAGGGCACTTCAGAAGGACGGAGGCCTCCTGACACAGAAACCTCACCAACTACAGACACCATGCTGCTCCAGAGATTAACCTCCACATAACATTAGCTATTTCCCTGCAGGTGCTACTCGTGGTTCCTAGAGTCCTAAAAAGTAGGATGGGAGCCAGAGCCTTCAGTTATCAAGCTCCTCTTTTATGGAACCAGCTTCCACTTTCAGTCCGGGGGGCAGACACAGTCACCACATTTAAGAATAGACTTAAGACTTTCCTCTTTAATAGCGCTTATAGTTAGGGCTGAATCAGGTTTGCCCTGGTCGAGCCCCTTGATATGCTGCTATAGGCTTATAGGCTGCTTGGGGATGTTTTAGCATACACTGAGCACCTATCTCCTCTTTTCTCTCTCCTTTACGTCTTTTCATTGCACATTACTAACTCTACTCTTTGTGACTTCACGTCTCATAGGGTCCATTGGACCTGGCTGTATCTGAAGCTGGTCCTGGCTCCTGGGTCCTGACTCCTTGCCCGTGCTTCCTGCATCCAGCCTCTGGCCTGGACCTGGCCTACTTCCCAATGGCCCTGCCTCCTTCTCTGTGCCTTCTGGCTTAAGGGCCTCATTCTCGATTGAATAAGTCCATATGCTTAACACATCTCAATAGATTTCCATTACAGCTGGTAGTGATATTAATAAGGCACGTAGGTTGATTCATCATAAATGCAATGACCCTGTCCTGTCCGCCTTATTCCTGCCCCCATGATACGTCACTGTGAGAGTTAGTGCTCTGCTACAGGTATAATACATGATTTGGAAAAAAAGCCTTCATTCATTCATTCCCATTTTTTTTCCATAAGAAAATAATCATTCATGTGTAATTAGTTAAATAATTAACAAGTATAACCATTACTCATTTTTTGTATTTTCTTGAAAAAGTAGGTAAAAAAAAAAGTGGAGACATTTATTGATGAAACAAACATATTCATCCAATGCAGTTATGAACATTCTTAAATATCACAGCCCAGTTATTTAACACATTTAAAACTCTGTCTCTATCACTTTGTATATTAATATGAATAAGTATATATACACTATATATTCACATTATATTCATTACTAAAGCCGATATCAAACCCCTTACTCTCTCAGAGTTCAGTCGGATTCGGCTGGTCTAGTTTCAGGACCTAGACCAGCTGGGAAAATGTAAGTGATCAAAGCATTTGACACGTTTCCTTAATCAGCAACGACTCCGAAAAAACGAAAGGCCTGAATAAGAGACGGGACAAAAGGGAAGTCACGCAGGATCTGTTCTCCAGCTGACCGCAGCTCTGATGTTCCACCATAACATTGTTCTGTGGCCCCGGTGTGGGCCGTTGCCCGGGGCTCCCCACCGGCCCTCAGTGTTCGCTGAATGAGCGCGACTTCCCCACGGACCGCTGACAAGCTCCTCCACCTCCCAGCTACCGCAGCCCGAGCCTGGTCTCAGAGAGCCCCGCCTGGGGCCAGTCTACCAGCCGGACCCTGTCCCCCCACCGCCCCCCAGCACTTTCAGACATCCAGGGCAACAAAGCGGGCTCCCCGAGGACCGAGTGGCCCTCCCTCATGACACACATATTGTCTGTGTCGAAAGAAGGCAGCTATATGAAGGCCTTGTGTGATGTACAGGACTGTGAGGTGAAGAGTGACAGGAACATACAGAACATGAAGAAAGATGAAAGATTAAAGGGGAGTTCTTATTTTTCAACCTTGGTTGGCTTTCTCTTATGATTGTGGCCCTTCGGGCTGGAGGTCACTTTGCACTTGCCTCTGCTGTTGTGGGTGAAGTTACTCCGGCAGGTTCATAAGGGGAAAACATCTGGAACCTACCGAGCTCTCAGCTGACCACCAATGAACCAAAACCAGCTCACTATTAGACGGCCAGAGCCACTAATGTGGTCTAAAGTGTGTGTGTGTGTGTGTGTGTGTGTGTGTGTGTGTGTGTGTGGGTGAGTGGGACTTTCACAAGAGGGCTTTCATCCTGTGTGAAACCCCAAAAGAAGGTTAACTAATGTTATCTTCCTTTGGTTATGTAACTTACATACTTAATTAGCGCCTAACATAATCAACTCATTTTACTGAACACACTTTACTAAACCTAGCAAAGCTTTAAACCTACATTAACTTTATTCTGTTCTTTTTCTTTTTAAAGACTGCCACATCCCGTCCCTGACACGTCCACAGCGAACTCGAGAGGGGAACCGGTGCTCCGTAGTCTGAAGTGAAGGGAAATGTCCACCAGAGACAGTGTTTGGATGATCCATGTTAAGTTGAGGTTCATCTGGAGAGCTTTAATGCAGTCTTGTTAACAACATGTCTGAAGTTAGCATGAGTTAGTCAGAGCACTATGAGAATACGACGCAGGTTCTTTTTTGTAACCACAACCGTGCGTCTTTGATCTGATTGAACCATTGTAAGAAATCCAGTGCAGTCCACAAGCTTCCCTGATTAGCCTCTAATGGATGTGCCATGGCCCTTGGTGCGAATGACTTAATAACCACGTCCACATAGGTTTATTTCCTCTTAATGGCTTTGCCAGCATGGCATCCATTAGTCGCTGTGGCCCAATTTGCTCACACAGCCAAATCAGAGAAGCGAGTCTCTGCTGCCCAACGCGTCCGCACATAGCAACACGCCGTCGGGCTGCGGAGAACGCTTCGCTCAGCGTGTCGCCGATTACCTTAAAGACCTAGAACTATATCATGAGGCTTTGGTGCATTGGTCCTCTTCAATGTTGACAAAAGCACTGGAACCCCTCATCTCCTCCTGTTTCATGGACTGTGGAGGTCTGGATCGTGGCCCATGCCTACTACTCATTATTCATAATTTCTGTCATATTCATTGAATGTTTATGTAACGCTGTTCATTCTGTACACATGACATCTATTGCATCTGTCCATCCGGGGTGAGGGATCCTCCTCTGTTGCTCTCCTGAAGGGTTCTTCCCCTTTTTCCCTGTGAAAGGGTTTTTTCTATTTCTTTAGGAGTTTTTCCTGATCCGATGTGAGGTCAAAGGTCAGGGATGTCGCATGTGTACAGATTGTAAAGAGCTTTGAGTGGTCAAGAGACAAGAAAAGTGTTTCAACAGTAACATTTTAACCCTGACTGCTATTGTTAGCTCTGTTAGCTGAGAGTTACGGCTCAGCTGTCACCAAATTGAGAACACCAACATAACGCCTCATTTGTGTGAGTCAGAGTGTGTTGAGTTGTGCAATCTGGGAGGCATCTTACGTGTTCTGAAAAGAATTTACAACCCCAGGGTTTCTAATTATGTATTTGATTTAATTTTGTCTTTGTTGGTCAGCCCACCGCCGTGTTTTGTTCTATTTTAATTAAGTTAAATGTTAAATGTGCGTGCGTGCATGTCTTCCTGATGACCGCTGCGTCCAGCCAACACCACCACCAGCACTCGTTCAATCGAAAGCTCCCATTTGGCCTGCGGTGGGTCTGTTGGCTCTCTTGTTGTGTTGGAAGAGTTGTTGACACGAGTCCTGCTCATCGTCCCTGAACACAAACAGCCTCTTGGACACACAGAGGAGAACCAGCAGAAACACTGCTCACTCTTTTCTACAAGTTCCCATTTCTCTGCTGCTTCTCCCTCCGCTGAAAAAGAAAAAGAAAGCATGAAATTAAATGTGTGTACATTTTATCATGACTGCTATCGCCTTTTGAAAATTGCAGGTAGCGGAGTGTTTAACATTCTCTTGTCAAGCGTCCTCCTGCTGGGACAATAAATGCCTGTCCAGTTTTGCTCACAGCGGCGGCTGCAGATTACAAACAGCAGGAGCACGCCGGAGTCTGAACACAAAACCGATAAGGACGCCTGTCTTAGTGCCGCCGCTTTGGCTGGCTTCTCCTCACGCCAGGAACCTGCTGCTTTCTAATATTTACACACAACTACAATGGCAAATGTACCGTAACTTCACCCCCCCCCCCCCACACTCACACACACACCTGGAATCACTGTGCATATCGGTGTGTGTTTTTGTCTTTTGGGAGACGGGGTCTGGTTCTTGTTTTTTTTGTACAAAAAGGGGAGAGGGAGGGCCAAATCACATGAAATGACATTTCCAGCGCATCTTTTCATCCAGGAGTTCCAGGAGGAGGAGGAGGTAGGTGTGGAGGATCGCAGCTGAGTTTTTATTCTACTTTTTCTGGGGGGGGGTGGGGGGGGCAGTATGGGAGAAAGACCGAGTTTTTCTTTGACTGTTCTCAAGGCGAGGGTGGAGGGTGAAATGCAGATGTTGCTGTCTGAGCTGTGAAAATTGACGAGCCAGGGAATGCAGAGGGAAGACGCAGGAGGCCACTGACACAGCGTATTATTCACAACGGCAAGACAAAGAAGCCCATATGACTCAGATTAAAACACAATGGAAAACATTCTCTCTTTAAAATGCCAACACTTCCTGGAATGCATCTTAGAAAATTGCACGATTTACATTTATACTTTATTTCTTCCGTCGGGTGAAATCATCAACTTTAAAGCTACAGTTAGCTCCTTTCTTTTTTTGGGCCACACGAGGACAGCGTCACGAGCAGAAAACATCTTAATAAGTCGTTATTGCTCATGTGTTGACAAACAAAGTGCCGACATGGAGTCGTGGGGACGGCCCTGCTCTCAAACCTTTCTTTGTTCCTCTCACGAGAGCATTGCTGCTCGGCCACCACAGTCCAGATGTTTGGACAGGTGGAGGACAGGCTACACCTGAAGTCACCTTGAAGCAGATGATTCCATCAGCTCCAAAACAACGTGTGTGATGCAATTAGATGTTTTTCTTGGATGTGATTTTCTAAACTTTTGTATTGAACTGCTTTTACCGTCTGCTGTTTGTTCTTTCATGAGAAACTTGTACTGCCGCCGCCGAAGCCTCTAGATTCTGAACCTCAATAGTTAAATTATTAAATAAAAGAAAGTAGTGGCTGGAAGTGAAGCTCCGCATAATAGCCAAAGCAGAGTTATGGAGGCGAGGCACCATCAAAACCCAGAGCTAAACACTCAACGGGAACTACGGCAGGTACAAGAACGGCAGCCTTCCACGGACACACGCGGCCCTCTGTACACCCACATATCCCGTGCATTCACACACAAACACACAAACAAGCCAAGAACAGAGAGAAGGAAACGGGAATAACAGTGTGACGGCTGCCGAGCTGCGAGGGAGAACACAGCCGGCAGATGTTCAGGCTCACGTGGCGCCGGCTGCAGCCTCCACACACCTTCAAACACCTCCGCCGTCTTCAACGTACACGGTGCCTGAACACTTTCAAAGTTCCTCACTGAGCCTCCAGGTAACTTTCAGAAGCATAAGCATGACTTACACATTGTTTGGCCACAAACAACTCCAGGCGCGATCCGTCATAACAGTCGCTTTTACTTTTTCGAACAAATTGAAAACACATTTTTCCTTTCCAAAAAAAAAAAAAAAATGAAGAAATCCCGAAACTATGGGAATGCAAAAAAAAAACACATTATGATGGAAATATTGTGGTGCAGTCGAACAATTGAACAGGCACATAAGAAATGCTTTGTAAATGTCTGTATTTAAGTAAATCACCTTCACGAATAAAGAAGACACAAAAGGTCCTCGTCTTTTTAGGAGAACATTAATCATAAACCAAGTTATATATTATAGGTAGTTTTTGTTTCCTGACATACTGAACATGCTGAGGCAATAGTTTATTTGACCCTGGGCGGTGTCTTCCTCTACAGGAGTAGATGTCCACAACCAGCTTAACCAATCAGAGCCTGGGTCTGGCTACTGCTTCTCCAGCAGCCACATTGTGAAGACACTGGAAGCTTCCTGGTGTTTCTGCAGCTGGAAACGGCTCCATCTCAAAGTGATTCAGAAAATTGAGGTAATTCCCCAAGTCCCAGTGGAAATATCTGCTCTATGTTCAAGTGGCCAGCTTCACATTGGAAACGTAATACTGTTGGCCACAATAATAACACCATCAGGAGCTGCATCATTCAGGTCAGCCAATTAAAATAAATTGGTTAAAGTCGGGGAAAGACTTTAAAGAAACAGTAGAAAACCTTCTCACATCCTGTGTAGTCCGAGTAGCACGTCACTGTCCACACACACACACACACACACACTTACACACACCTTTACACCCTTTGAAGCTCTTAAATCCACCATATGCACTTGACCCTTCGCTAAGTCCCGCCCCCTACTCCGTCAGGCTGTCAGAGCGACAAAACCGTGGAGTTCACACTGTCACTAACTGCACTCTGAAGAAATATGATCAAACGTTTGGAAAAACGGAAAAGCGATTTTCAGAGAGAAGCCAACAGAAAAGTCTACAATGTGTTTTATGAGAATATATCAGCATGTGAGTGTCGACACCGACGTGTGAACCTGGAGATCCAGACAGAACACCAAAGAACATGTGTTGGCCTGCTGGTTTGCACCGACCGGTGTAGCTGCTTGCTGTTGGATTGGAGTTCCTTTCGTGCACAGAAGGCTCAAGTCACCGCGTTGAAGTCAAAGTCGGGCTGCGAGTTGTTTTACATTTTGAGTCCACGCCTCCGCTCTCTCACGGGCGCCATGCATTTGAACACGACCTGAAAAACATCAGCTGTGAGAATGCAATGGGAAAACATTCCAAGGCTGCTTTTCTGGACCCTTCACCAAACCTGTACCTTACTTTTCAGTTTCAATACTGTTGCCCCCGCCCCCCCTCCTCCCAACCAAAACGCTGACAATTGTCACAAACACTGGAAAAGCCAGCGGCCCGGGGGAAGCGGTTATCGAGATATTGGCGCGTTGGCCCGGGGAGGGGTGGCGCCCGTATCACGAGAGCGGTGGTTAGGCCACCGCTGCGAGGCTGTCACGCTCCGCCGGTCGGAGGCCGACCGCAGCCGACACACGACCAACAGCTGCCTGGCAGGCCGGCCACTGGATAACACGGCCATGCTCAATGAAAAACACAACACCACCATGTTTTCTGTCTAAGTGCTGTCCCTTTGCCCCCCCGCCCCCCAACCCAACCCAACCCAACCCAACCCCCCTACATCCATTTGCCATCATTATGTACTACTGCCCCCTACTGCGGGACCGTGGCTGTGGCGCCCCCAAGGTCAGTGTCTGTGTGAGGGGAGGGGAGTGGGGGGGGGGGGGGGAAGCCAGGCAGGGGGGCTCTTTACTCCTGAAGAGGCTGGAACAATCGATGGTGAGCCACCAGCCGCCATGGGGGCCCCTGAGGGCCCTCACAACACTGACATTAGTGGAGATGTCTTCCTCCATGGGGACAGAGGGGAGGGGGGGGGGGGCTGTTGGGAGTTAATGAGGGAGGTGGAGGGTACCATCGGGGACGGTCCAGAAGCTGGAGGACAAGTGTGGATGGACAGCCTGTCAGCAGCTCTTCATGTGTGAAATGTCCTCCTGTACACTCACTGTAATGGAAACAACTCGCACCATTTGAAAAGATGTCTGTCAGAGCTGGACGATCAGACATGTGACATTTCAGCAGCAGGAACGAGATGGACAGGAGGACAAAGAGCTGCACTTATTTGCAAATGCAAGATTTGGCCAGGGCTATTCTGAAAATCTGCTCTTAAACATATGCATTAGCTCAGCGGCGGTGCATTTATTCCCATAAAGGTTGGGGGAAAACGTGACATTCACGTTCATCTTGCTCGAGTGTTTAAAGAGCATCTTCAGAAAGCCTCTTTTCCCCACACAAGTAAATGCATCACAACTCACTCCAACCCTTCACAGGTCTGCACCCAGAGCCCTGACGCGTTTCATTGGCTCATAAACAGCTTATAACATGTGTCAATGACACATGGAGGCTTATTACAAAGTATTTCTTAATGGATAACCAACATCTTTAACAGTTTTATTGTTGAGAACAAACAAACCCTTTTCAGAGGGATTCTTCACAAACTGGCAACCTCAGAGTTGTTATTCATGTCATATATCAACAAATCAGCCAAACCCAAAACAGATTATACTGGAACTAAAGTTAAACTTTATTTAGTGTGTTAAAAATCACTAGAAGGTGGACATTGAAAGTCAATTAAAAACAGTCGGACAATTTAATTTCCTCTTTATTTCAATAGATCTGGCTTCAACCACACCAAATACAATCAAACGTCAACATGTAGCAGTGTGTAACAGATAGAAACCATATAAAAGTTGAAAAGGAGACTTAAGAAGCAGAGGAAGGACAGGAGGAGTGAGGAGGAGTGAGGAGGAGGAGGAGGAGGTGGGTGCTTAGGCTCTGCTTTTCTTGAGTCTGCCTGCGGATCTCAGGACGAGCCCGGGTGACGTCTGGGTGCCCGTCTCCACCAGTCTGGATTCAGGGTCGCTCAGTTTTACAGTGCTGGGTGCCTTCCTTGGTCGGGCCGTTTTTTTAGGACTTTTGACTGCTGAGGAAGGAGATCATGTTTACGCACTAAAGCCAAACACTCTGCTACCTGCTACAAGCCTTCTGTCAGTCTGAACTCCATCACTGAACGCATGTTGGATTATCCGTCCATTTAAAGGCCACGTGCTCATTTCAATCAAAGCACAAAGACATTTACCACACGGAGCACAGATGGAGCTCTTTCAAATGCTCATCGTGGAAAAAGAGACTTGGATGTAATTTCATGTTTAGTGGTTTTTCATAAAAACATCAACTGGTTGTTCAGCAGGTTGTTTTAAATGGGCTTTGCATTTGGTCACATCTGCTTGACCGACCCAGGAAAGTGTCTCGAGCTGGAATAGGGTATCACTAACCCGGCAATAAAGTGAGGAGAGAACAACGGCTCGATAAGGAAACTGGACAACAGTTTTATTTACCTCTTTTCTTTGGGACTCTCTTCTTCTTGATGAGACCTCCATCTGTCTCACTCTCATCGGCTTCATCTGCTACCTTCTTTCTCTTGTTGGTCTTCTGGAAAGAAAAATTAACTAGTTAGTGACCAGAGGAAGATGAAAGAACCAGTGCAGAGGTTCCCATGAACTCTGTCCTGGCTGCACAAATATATACGGGACACAGAGCGATCCACTCCTCCGCCCGTCTCCCTCCCTTCTTCACGGGCCTCTATAATGAAGCTACACTCTCAGCCTGAACCATCGCTCACTCGGCCCCCTTTTCCATTTTGACAATTGCTACCTCATGATCAACACGCAGCGCCCGCTGAGGTGAACAGATTGGCGGGATAATTACATACAATAACCAGCGCCGGGGCCCGGTAACCTTTCAGCTGGCAAATCCATGTCCCCAGTGGCATCCTCCATATGCACCGAGAGCAGGGGGGGAAATAAAAATAAGTGTGCGTGTGTGTAATAAATAAAAAATATATATATACACACACACGTATACATACATGTATATATATGTGCGCACACACACACACACACACACACACACACACACACACACACACCAGCCATTGTTTATTGGCTATTGTTACTTATTGGATTAAAGTCATGTTTCATTACCCCAAAAAACCACCACATGGACTTTCTAGGAAACAAACCCAATGAGCGTTCTACTGTGATTACCAGAGCCGAGCGGAGATGGTGGAAGAGAACCTCAAGGCATCATGGACAAACGGGTCCTCAACAGGCTGGAGGTCCAGCAGTAGTTTGACTGTAGCTCAGTGAGAGCGACACCATGCTCTTATTCCATCGGCCCACCAAGCAGACATTTTTAGTCTCAGACATCGAACATTTATTTCCGTTATAAACTGAATTGACGAGTCAGTATGGAGATTAAAAAATTTAAAATATGATTGGATAAATGAATATGCATTATTATAAATTCAGCAGTATGTGAAGTTATTTAAATTAATCCCACCTCTCATTGCAACATTAAAGTTTGACTTCATTAATCAAAATCCAAAAATAAAATATAATATTGTAACATCAGCAATGGGCCATTCAGCATAATGAGTAGTTTTCCCTTTGATACTTTATAACAGATTAAGCCACTTAAAACAATGTGTTAAACAATGTTGTGTCAAACATTCTAAATGCTCCACCGCGCTCAGCTTCCTCTGACGGGTCTGTCTGCTGAGCAGGGAGCGCAGTGGGCTTTAGAGACGCCAATGAGCGCTACAGCCAGCGAGCTAAACAAGGAGCCAACACTCACTATGAAGATATTCATTCAAGCTGCTTGGAGTACATTTTGCTGATTATACTTCTCTACTTGGACTTTACCTCGTAGCAGTATTTATAAACTGTGGTTTTGATCCTACTGATCAACACCTCGGCGGTAGCTTAGCTAAGTGACATGATGAGCAGAGCAAAGTAACATAAATACTGTACTTCATACTGTGCGTGTGTGTGTGTGTGTGTGTGTGTACCTGGGCGGGGGGTGAAACGCTTGCACTGACAGGAGTGAACTTCAGCTTGCCGTCATCTTTAGCCTGGATGGCTTCCAGTCCAGCCTGCAGGATGGAGCGCAGCTTCTCGTACGGCGGTTTGTCTTCGTAGCCCAGAGACGTAACCTCCTCCATGAAGCTCTGGATCTCAGCTGCAACACAACGGCATGGCGGTCATCATAAACCAAATGCTAAGTCTGTCATCTTTTCCTTTGTACACTGCATATGCCCAGTGTGTTTAGTGACATGGCCCCTTGTCTTGTGACGGGGACTACACGAATGACCCCGACTGGAGGCGAACGTCTCCCTCTTCCAACACGCTGTCGTCACCATAACATCCCTCCTGATCCTGTGTGACTTTCCTCAGACTTGACCGTCACAAACACACTCAAAGAAGGAGGTGTGCTCCGTCTCTGCTGCCTGCAGGTCAAAGTGCCAACATTCACATGGAAACTCTTACCACCGTGAGACGTTTACAGTCGGAGCGCCGCATGTTCCCTGCAGCGCGTCATCAGACTTCTAGCTAATGACAATCAAGTTGTGTTGCTCCAGAGGGCCATGATTAGATCAAGGATGTCCTTAATGAGGATACAACAACTTTAAATTGTGATAGCAATATATATTGTGGTACAGTAAAAATTATAGGTGTCGGTTTAAAGCATAAGGCCCTTGGTTTCATTCTCTGAGTTGTGGGTCGAAGAGGACAACTCGTATGATGAGCAGATTGTAAATCCCCTTGAGGCATATGTGTGATTATTGGGCTAGATGAATAAAATTGACTTAAATCTGGGGAGGAAAATGTAGGCACACACACACACACACAGGCTGGCTGGGTACAGTGAGGTGCTTTGGTCTGAACTCTTTTCTATTGATGCTCTTTCTGCTAAAGGACTGGTATAATCCTTACACAGCTAGAAGCTACAGACAGCTATGTACTACTGGGCTATTAAGCAGCTGGAGAAACTGGAGGGTCATTGGTAATATTAGCCAATTGTTTTACTGGTGTCTATTCTTAATGGCAAAGAAACCCCCGTGTGTTGCCTTCTGCGTGAGTGTGTCTTACCTGGCTTGTCTTGAGATGAGAAACACTTGGTCATAAACTCCGATATATTTTCTTGGCTCCTGGAAGAGAAAAGACAAGCATTGTGATTATTTTTACTCTAAAAGTTTGCACAGTCTTAGCTTCATCACACCTCACACCTCATCCCCACATTCCAAACGTGTGCCTGCCTAGATGCAGCAGACCACCTCATGCATTCAGTGAACTCTGTGGCGATGTGAGCTCAGCATGCAGGTGTGCCTCTCCCACCTGATTTTGGAGTCTCTGACGTAGAGGGGGTCCTGCAGCTTGTCCTCCCAGGGCAGCCGTCCACACAGCCACTGGACCATGCAGTAGCACAGGATCTCCAGGTCGCTCCGCCTACATGCAGCTGGAGACCAAGCACCACGGCACTGTGAGCAGCTTGTACCGGCACCAGTGGCAACAGCAGCAATACGAGAGGAAATGCACTGTTACCAGTGACTGCTTCTCTCTCACAACAAACATTTTGGAAAACGATTGAAGATTCATATCAATCTTATGACTATACGTTTTTTTTTTGTGGGAGTTTTTCCTGAACCGATGGACGTCGTACGTGTACAGATTGTAAAGCCCTCCGAGGTCATTTTTCAATTCATTTAGTATTGCCCAAAATCACAAATGATCCTCAAAGTAAGGAAACACATCTGTGACCAGAAGCAGCTCAATGAAGCCAATAGTGTCGATGCAATGTGAACCTTTCAAAGTCAAAGGTTTCTCACATGAAGAATAACAGATGTAATGTGTATCCTGTGTGTGTGACCAGCTGGATTTGATGATATAGAGCTACTAGTAGTATACGTGTACCTACTTGCTCCTTTGTGGGCGTCGATGCTTGTGAACTCAATGGTACCATCGTGACATCTCTTGGGATCTTCCTTGTACACTTTAAGGACACTTTCAGGTGCGTACCTATATGCCAGCCCATAGTCTACCAAGTAAACCTAGAAGAAGACACTGATTCAGACATGCACAGAGGCCAGGGACACAGTCACATTCAACACGTTGTACATTGAGACAAAAACATGTGGACTGTCTCCAGGAATCACACGGAAAAAACATTTAGAGCAGATCATTATGCACTTTTAGAATTTGAATTACACCTACAAAAGCTTCATTGTTATTAGGATGTCTGCATTGTGCTTTTATACTAGAGTTGGTTATTGGCTTTAATAAAGAGACGTGCAGAAATAAGACCAAACATATATCTCAGTAACTCCAGGGGAAAACATACAAATAGCATAGATAAAGAAGAAAACAACCGTACCTAATATGAAAATCCTGAGGGGAGGTTTTTTTAAATTGTCATTTATAAATAGCTCTTTAATAACACCACCAATGATACATTATTAATCTTCAAATTAAATATTTGTCCCTGCCTTGTTTGCTAGAAAAGCGCTTAGCTGCTGCCATCTAATCTTCCCGCTTGGAACACACACACACGCACACACACACACACACACACACACACCTAATTAATCTAATGAAGCAGCACCAGCGTGTTACGATCAAAAACCCAATCACCTCCCTGCTTTCAGGCAGCGGTGCTGGGGTCAGAGGAGCACCGTAGATTCACAACATTAAGAAACGGTTCAGGCTGTCAAAGCTTCTTTGGGGTTTCCTTTCCCCTGAAGAGACTCAGGACGCTCTAACTTCTACTGACCTGGTTGGGGTCACTGTGGCTCAACATGAGGTTGGATGCCTTGATGTCAGCATGCACATACTCATGTTCATGGATGTACTCCAGAACTTCCAGCTAAACAAGGAAAAGAAAAAAGAGGTGTTAATGCACGAGTGACTCTTGTTATCAGAATGTATTCAGACCACACCTGGAGGTGGTCACAGGAAGGGGCCATAGCAGAAAACTTCCCCTTGTGTCAAGACAATTATCCTTGTTTCATTTAGTTGACATATTAGAGTCAATGTTTTTACAGGGGGGATTTTGGATATCTCTTTTATTACTCCATACATCAGAGCATACTCAAGAACCATTATAAATACTGTTTGCCATGATTTTAGTTGTACCATTGTTAATAAACCAGGCCTTTAGATTATAGAGAGGCATGAAAGTGGACCGCTTGGTGGATGTGAGTGCTGCTGAAGTGGAGATTTCTGTTTAAGAGAAAACAGCCTTAAAGAGATGCGTTGTAAAATGACATTAACCATAGTTGATAACCTATATTAGGGTGATATTTTAAGTTGTTTTGTTCTCTTAAAATTTATGTTTAAATATATAAATGATGGTTAGTTAGTATTGTGGGTATTTTACCCTTTAAAAATAACTCACCTATTATATAATTTTAACAGAAACATTTTGAAAAGGAAATAAACCGCATTTCTGATCCTCTACATTGTTCTAATATAACGGTCTGAATGACATCATTGACATACAGAAACTCAATCACATTATGGACATAATGGAGGAGAACAAAAACCTTCATTAATACGAGGTATAAAGAAATGCAATGGCCCAGATTAGGGATGTCAGTTTTGGTTCATTTTACTTTTGACAGCCTGACACCCGTTAACCGGTAACTAACCCGTTAATTATTAGGACAAAAAAGCAAATGACTTGACATACAGGAGGCTTTCCTTTCACACCGGCGCATCATTGACTTTAAAGTGCTGCATTGATCGAATTGTAAGGCTCGTGTGTTGTAGTGCATTGCCGCATATCGATCTGGTCACAGGTGGCCACCGATGGTTATCAGCTGATATTTGTTCTTAATAGTTTGATCGGTCGTCTTTCAGATTCAGAACTGAAACGTTTACAATCATTTATGAATAACAGCTGTTTGTGGAAGCCATTGCAATTCAGTGGGAAACATGAAAGCAAAAAGAAACCATGTGATGATGACATGACCAACCAGTCGAAGACCGAGCTGCAGGACCAGTTTCCTGGGGAACCTCCTTCCACATTCTTCAAACTTCTTCTGCAGGTCTGTGCCAAGCCTGTCGATCACCATGAACCTGTACCTGGAATATGAGGAGAACCCTTCTTTACTTCACAAGATAGAGCTATGACACTGCACAACAGCAGAACCTTCCAATGGATCAGGACCATAGACGGGGTTCAGCTTAAGGCAAGTTAGAGGAGGCTTTCTTAATGTCACTCAGAATGGAATTGGAGGCCAATGTAACAATAACCCCAGTTTCACATGCTGGATCCATTAAGTTCTTGTTCTCTTATAATCTGTGTCTTGAGACAGAGTTATTGTACATGATTTTAAAAAAAGGTATGTAAAAACTGAAAAAATTAAAAAAAAGGTATGCAAAAATGGCAGTGAATAGTTTACTGGTCGGTCACGTCGAGGTCACGGTCAAACTCAAAGCCTCTCCTAGAATAAACAAATATCCAACGGCCATCTCTACTGACTTGCCTTCCCTGCATAGTGCCTGTAATGCATTTGTGTCCTCTGTACTTGAACTCCGTTTATGGCCGTGGTTATACTTTTCCATATGCGTCCACATATACAAGTCGACACTTTACTGCAACCTGCTGATTTGATAGTGGGTGAATGTATATTTTGAGGTCAAAAGAGCATCTGTAAAAAAATGTGAATGAATCCATTTAATTTCCTAGAGATTCCTTACTTTGCTCTAGGAGGTGCCCACCTAAACACTAGATGTGAAGCCACCACATGCTGCTCTTCATAGGGCAGATGGGGAACTAGAGGGTTTGGTTCTGCCACCAGCTAGCTAAGAAGTAGCTCATTTTAAATCAGAAAGATACAGATACGTTATACCATTAGTATGTGCTCTTATTTTGATACTGCCTTTTATGGGGAACTTTGTGGGAATAATTTATGTGACCTTATCGCCAGTCATAGTTAAGAAAATTCCATTTTTATTTCAATTTGGTAAACAACAGATATACAAGTTAGTTGCATACAATTCATATTTATATTTGGATGGCTAAATTGCTATGTGCAAATTAATAAATGATCTACTTACTTGCATTTAGTCTGTGCATCCAAAAGCTGTTAAATTAATAAAGACTTAATTACTTTTCATGAACTGCAACTCCTCAGACTGAAACTGGTGTGTGCATGTGGGGTTTGTTTCCAAAGAAAAAAGAAGTCCTTGAACCGGAGTTGTTGTGGTGTTTAGTAAGTGCTGGAAGATGAAACTAGGTGACACATGATACAGGATCCTGGTCAAAGCCTTACCTTTTCCCTCCTCTCTCATGAAGACCTGAGCCCCAGTACCTGGGAACACCCAGAGTTTTCAACTTGTGAGACTTCATCCAGCTCTGAACTGCAGGACAAGATGACATTTATCAGAAATGTTTGGGGCACTTTTTCTGGCCAAAGTGTCCAAAAAGCATGCGTGTAAATCCCTGAAATGTACATCATGCAAATCAAAGACAGCTTGGTTTCTTGTGAACACACAGCTAACTGGAGCTGGAGCAAGTCGGTGATGGCTGTGTTGCTCAAAGTAATAAGAGTATATATTTCTGTTGGGGGGCGGGCAGCGTGGCCGCAAGCTAATCTGCTGCTGGGACAAATATTTACCAACAACGTGAGATTCCAGCATGAATAAAATATGAGCCTTTGGTTCCTTAGTAATATAACAGTTAATTGTCAGGGGAGATTGACATTTGGATTGTTATTATATAAAATGCAAAGCTGTGGCCTGGGGGCCAATGGAGCTGCCACCAAAAGCTTCCCTTCCTCTGCAGGGCCCCTCCGTGCCTCAGCTACAAGATTGTCTTTTTTAATTAAGAAAGTTGGCTTTCTTTTATTTGTTTGCCCTGGTGGTGAGAGACTGTTGTGTTATGATCACATGGCTCCCTTTATTTTTGTGTCATCATGCTAGTGTGTGAGTGTGTGTGTGTGTGTGTGTGTGTGTGTGTGTGTGTAAGGATAAGTCGACTTACTCAGGTCAGGCTTAGCAGCTCTCATGTAAAACTTGAGCTCAGAGAACAGTGGTCCATTGTCACTGGGCTCCTGTGGACACAATAACAACTGCATTTATGTCTGGATTCAATTTCACAGGCGTGAGGACTGCGAAAACAGGGGACTGTTGCTACAGGTGCAGGTGAAAAAATGAAATACTATTCAAAAAGGTCCAGTGTATGACTGTTCCCGACCTCTACAACAAGTTGACATCTATGAACTCAATGATGTCTTATGAGACAGTGATGTAAAATACTATGACACACAGAGCTCTCATTGAAATGAAGGAAGGATTTTTGATGTACTGCTTCAAATGTGAATATTTGCAGATCTTCTTCGATCTCTGATAGTAACATTTATATCTTTGGATGGTTGACTGTTCGTTCAGGACAAACAGTACAGCAAAATCTCTGAAGTATGTTATATGTCGGGCCTGGCTTTTGTTTTCCCTCACCTGTCACTGTGGCAGGTAGCAGAACATATTTACCAGAGAACGCTGAAGAAGTGTATCTGAAACAGTAGAAATATGGAAACAAGTAACCATAACCCTTGACTATTTTTAACTAATGAATTGCTTAAAAAAAGGGATCTCTGAATAGAAGGAAAATCTATCTGCCACCGTAAATCTTTGGTTTGAGTTGTTGGAATGACAGAACAGAGTTGCTGCAAAGTGATTATCTTACCTCATAGACAATCTTTGACTGAGTAGAGACACTGGCTTCAGAGAGCACACAAACCAGACGACAGACCAGTTAAATGTTGGTCTGTCATCTAGTAAATCACTCAATTAACATCAACCAGCGATAGCTGATATGGCCTGATGAAGAAAGTGAGGATCAATGCCAACTAAAAATGAGAAGCTGCCTGCTGCCTGTTGGCTTGGTGTGTAAGGGGGTAGCCGTACGGATCATGGATCAACTATGATCCAGTACACCACTAGTCTTGATAGAAAACAGATAATCACAAGGATAACACTGAGGGCTATTTCTGTAAAGAACTTCTTTCACTTAATTTGTCATTTTTGTAAAGTTGAGAGTCTACTTTTTCAATCCAATACCTAAATATATACATCATAAATAAATAAATAAATAAATAAATAAATTACGGGCATGATCTAGGGCGGCCCCCTTTCAGTCTAGACAAATCAGTTATTTGGGTATTAGTTAACCAAGATTTAGTCATTTTGAATGGATTTTTTCACGCCGAATGCTTATTTCCAAGAGCCCATCTCTGGGAAACACAAGATTTTAAGTGGTGCTTTTGTGCGATTCTTTGAGGAGAAACTCGTTTTTACAGATCTGACATTTAAATCAACTAATCGGTGAGTCAACAAGATTTCATGAGTGTTAGTTACTGAGAATGTATTTGACAACAGTTCTAACTTGATCTTGCCAAAGTACAATCTGACCACTTGTTGGGCCCTTGTGCTAACCCACTCCATCTACTGTCCACTCAAACAATGAAAACATACACATGTATGTGATGCGAGTAACATTTGAAGCGTCATCACACTGCTCAATTGCAGCGGGCTGTAATCCTATCTAGGATGTAGTATGTTCCTCTGCACAAGACATTTTAGAGGGTGTTCAGAGTCGTACCACTTTGATGACATAAGGAGCATCAGCACCCACAGGTTTTGCAGAATTCTCATCAGCTGGGGACAGAAAAGGAATCAGCATCAAGTTAGAGGAATGTTGAAAACATGGAAGGCTTTGCAGGATATTATAAATGATGTTGTATTGATTAAGTTTGAGAAAAAGGTTGCCGTCAAATCATCTCTGGAAGTCTTTTCACATGACATGTTTGACTGTTGAACAGATTCTTTTACATTACATATTCCTTTACATCTGTTCTTACCCAGATAGATGAGGCCGAAGCCACCCTGGCCGATTGGAGCACCCAACTTCCAGGCCTTCTTCCCGGTGTCTGTCAGGACCTCTCCGGGTGGGAACTCCTCTGCCAGCTTCCTCTTTGCTGGAGCTCTGCCTTTCCCCGCCGCCTTAGCTTTCGGTGGCATCTGCAACGCACGGCCAACTAACGTTATACTTCCGGTTACCTTCCTGCGTGCAGCCTGACGGGGTGATGAGGAGGTGTTCTACGTGTAAGTTAGCTAACTAGTTACACGGAGCTAACCGCATGTGACGCATGTGACCGGGTGTTACTAGTGAAGTTACTAGTGTTAGCTAAACTCTACCTAGGTTAGCACGTTACTCAGCAGTAACGTTAAAAGGTATCTACAAGCTTTCACGTTCGATAAACGTAACTACTTTTAAAAACACGTACACTGTCGATACACAACACTATGTGTGACGCGCGTGCAAAGAGAGCAGTCTGCTGCCTTGTGACTAAAGAGCGTAACCGGGGAGAGTAGGTCGAGTAAGGCTGCGTTAAGTTAACGTTACGCTTCCGTAAACAACGGTTAAAGTTAGCTGTAATGCTAACCGCGCTGTCACGTTAGCCTCCACATCTCACGTTAGCTGCTACGTGACGTTTATTAAGAAACGCTCTTGGATATCTGCGACGCTGCCAGTTGACCTAAGAATCACCACCGTGCTTGATTAAATGATAAGATGAATACGCACCTCGACTTGCTCTTTATCGTATGTTAAGCCGTGAGAGGACCAAACTTCCCGCAAAACTACCGGCCAGGAAGTAGCGTCACGACGCTCTGCTATTCTATTGGTCGAAGGTACGCTGCGCATCTTACGTCAGATTCATAGTAAGTGTAACGTTATGTGCTTGAAGTCGTTGGAGGGAACATGAGGCGTTTGGGGTTTACCTTCTTATGTCCAGTCTATGGGGTTTTCTGAGCAGGTAGAGCCTTTGCTCCAACTCATAGGTAACATTACATATTCCATAAATACATTTCAAAGTCAGTGGTAAAGCCAGTATATGATAACTCTGCTACACACATTAGTTGACTTCATTTGTATTTCATTAACGATTTATAAACATGCAAATGTGATTAACAGTTGTGTCTGAACATAACGTTAGTGTGTGTGGACGTTACATTCCTTACATCTTCTGCTGTTGACTTGTCCTTCATGCTTCAAGAGTTTTTGATAAATGTGATTGTAGCCTCGGGTTCTTTTCTTTGGTTGTCAACAGCTGATAAAAAGGAGACAAACAGTGTCTTAATTAGACACTCAGGATGCAGCTATAGCTTCATCTGTGCCCTCAGCACTCTGACACATGGTGTTAGTGGTAAACACTTGTATTCATACGGTAAAATATGGAATACAACTCCAACATTAACCGTAAAATAGAAAAACAAATAGTAGAAAATAATCTACAGTATTTATTCTGAAAGCTGACAGTTTTTGACGGTCTGCACTGTGCAGTGAAAACACACTTATAATCCTCTTTTTTTTATACGGTATACTGTATTTTATAATACGTTTGTTGTTGTAGTGCATTTTAAAATCATTCAATAAAATTCTCTAACTAGCGAATCTGTCCATTTCATTACTTTGTGTATGTCATAAATATACAAATGTAAATTAGATGGTAATCTGCATGATAAATAAAGAAAAGCTTTTAGTGATCCATTTTACCCAGACAGCTGTGATCACAATAAGAGGTTTCCTCTGCAACATAAACATAAAACACCTGTTATAACTGCATTCATTCATTTCCTGCCCACGTTGGGGCAGTGTAAACACAATATCTGTCATATCATCACCGTATATAGTTATTATGGCTAATTTGTTAGCAAACAGTTGTCTTTTTACACAACCAGCAGACACAGAGCAACATTAGCATTCAGTTGGAGTCATGTCTGTGTCCACTCCATGGACGCAAGTCCAATATCCACTCTCTTTTTTCCCTTGGTTTGGGCTCCACCAACTCCTGAGGGATACGTATGTCTTTTTTTCTGCTAAATGCTCAAATACGTTCAACAACCACTCTCAAAATGTGATGAGAGCAGATTGTATGGTGCAGAAAACCAAAACAATGAGCTGAAATAGACTAAAAAGCTCAGTAGTGCTGAGGGAGACTACAACATTGGTTCATCGGGTTATGGTTATCTGTGAATTAGTCACCATGAGTGACACATTTCACATAGTCATTTCAACTATTGGTAATATAAAAAATATATATTATTATATATTATACTTCTTTACAGGGGCCAGCCTCATTTTGAACCAGGAAAAAAAACTTGTACCATACGTTGTACCATACGTTTGTATGTAAATGTGAAGAGCCTTACCTATTTTGAACGTGTCATTTGATACAGACATATTGGGTTTCTCTTGCTACCTGGTGCACAACTCATGAATAAGATATTGATTATTTTGTGTCTTGTCTTTCTGGGTGATCACAGAGTGGAGAGCAGCACTTCACATCCCAGAGGGCAGACAGTACAGCTGTTTATACGTCAACTGTAGCACACATTTATTTTTCCGCTGCCTCTTTCTATTAGTATTTCTTCAGTAACTGTTGCTGTGGCTGCTGGAGGAGATGCGGTGGTTGTTGACACGCTGAGTGTTCCCTGCTCAAAGGGAACAGACCCTTTGCTTCCAAACCCCAATTGTAAGCTCCACGGTGGAGTCCTGAACAGAGGAATGACCCACTGTAGTGACAATGATGAGCAGAGCGATGACGGAGAAGAAAAACACAACAAGGGCCAGAAGAAGAGAAGTAAAGGAGAAAAGCACGTGTCTTTCCCCCCTGATGGACAGATAGTGTCCGGCTTCGCTGAGCACAGGGACACAGACAGAACGGGTAAGCTGCTGCTTGACTTTGGGTCAAGTTGATTTCATATCACAGTGTCATGCCGGTGACCTGCTGGTCATTAAAGTTGCCATTAAATGAAAATAGTTTGTTTTCACTTATATGTGATTAAAAAAATAAACATCCACATATGTAAAGAATGTCTGCTGTTTGCTGTATACTGTATAATATGAACAACTTGTCCCTTCAAGATCTGGAAATGTAGCATTTGGTGAATTTCTCACAGTAAATACCCATTCACTATTATCTCAGGATATTAGTATGTAGCTTGTTTTAGATTAAGACCATGTCAATTACATGTAATATTAGTTTCCAAACTATACACAAACTAAAAGCTAATATTCTTCAAGAATACACTTTGCAATGCAAAAAATAGTTTTTTAAGTTATAGTTAAGGCTTTGGTAAAGAGTAAGCTATTCCAACTACTGCTGAACAGATTGGAATGGTAAAGGGCTCTATAACACTACATGTCACACACTGATGGGAGGGGCTACCATGAAGGTGCCCATCAGGACTAACTAACATTCACACACTGATGGGAGGGGCTACCATGAAGGTGCCCATCAGGACTAACTAACATTCACACACTGATGGGAGGGGCTACCATGAGAGGTGACCATCAGGACTAACTAACATTCACACACTGATGGGAGGGGCTACCATGAGAGGTGACCATCAGGACTAACTAACATTCACACACTGATGGGAGGGGCTACCATGAAGGTGCCCATCAGGACTAACTAACATTCACACACTGATAGGAGGGGCTACCATGAAGGTGCCCATCAGGACTAACTAACATTCACACACTGATAGGAGGGGCTACCATGAAGGTGCCCATCAGGACTAACTAACATTCACACACTGATGGGAGGGGCTACCATGAAGGTGCCCATCAGGACTAACTAACATTCACACACTGATGGGAGGGGCTACCATGAAGGTGCCCATCAGGACTAACTAACATTCACACACTGATGGGAGGGGCTACCATGAAGGTGCCCATCAGGACTAACTAACATTCATTTCCATTCATACACTGCAATGTGGGGTTAAGTGTCTTGCCTAAGGACACATCGAACGAGTGGAGCCGGGGATCGAACCTGTGTGCCTGGGGTGTATGAATGGATGTGAATAGCTGAAAGTGGAACCATAGATAATGGTTTTGTTCATTCAAAAGGACGGTCTGACGACAAGGTAAAGCAGTGAAAATATTATGAATACACTATCTATTTCTTTAAGTGTCCAACATATGTTTGGCTGCTGCCCCCATCTCCAGCAGTACATTCCTTTGCCCCAGCACAGGGCTACTCCTGTCTGTTCCTTCAGACTGACCATCATATACTGTAGCTGATACACTCAGACACCCCAGCTATCCCTGTAAACCTGATGACCTGTGAGATGCTTGCAGTCGATGCTACCAAATGTTGTTGATCAAGTTCAAACTGCTGCTGAATCATTCAGGCTGAGTCCCAGTCTGTGTTCCAAGCTGGGCTATGAGGTCCCAGAACTATTATGGATTCACAAATATTGAATCAACTAATATCCTCATCTGATTGGGTAAATGTCCTAATTAATATTCCTCTTCCTAGTTTGACATTTGGTGTAATAGACGATTCTACGCCAGGATGGGATTAGTTTGAGAGAGCATAAAGACTGGTAGCAGGCTAAACTGATCATCCATCCATCCATCCATTATCACCCGCTTATCCGGCTGTAAACTGATCATTTACATTTGATATCATTTGTTAATCTGTAAGTAAACATAGATGTAAAAGTCACCTCCTGTATCTATTAAAGGCCGGGGCGCTAACATCCCATAGTTTCTTTGTCACCTTGAGATTTCCAGACAATGGGGAACATGTCTCAGAGCCAAGTTACACAACATGGCTCCCTCTAAAGGTCAGCTAGAAGTGTTTCTGTGTTTGAACTTTGGCTCTCTGTTCCCTCTCCTTCCAGTCTTAATGCTACACTCAGCCAGTAGTGTAGAAGATAATTAGAAATAGAACGTAAAAACAATCCTCCCTAGAACACCAGAGATTTTGTTTTATTGCCACATAAATAAATACTTTGTCTACATTTAATCCGTTCATGTTTAATTTCAATAACTAGTTCTTTTAACCTTACTGCTATAAGCAAGCTGTCCAGGTCTTTATTTATCTTTGTTTTATCATCCCTAAAATGTATTCAACTAAGAAACGTTTTAAAATGCAATCCAGCTTTTGAAGGATACACAAGGATCAACATTTTTAAGTGTTTCCATCATAAAATCCTCTGTAGTCCCTCACATCTGGAACTTCCTATCCCATAAGGCTGTGGATGATAAACTGAGATGCCTGATTGGTTGATTTATTGCTCAGACAGACATTCATGTCCTTCTCACTTCTCGATGACTGCCATCTTCCTTGTAGTACACACACACACACACACACACACACACACACTCAGAGCACAGCACAGTTTACCGTATGGCATTTCTTAGCCCCTTAAGCACTTTTGAATGGTTGCTGGTGGCTCACTGGGATGCAGAGACAATAAAGCAGTGACTGAGTGTGTTCTTCTATTTTAGTTGACAGCTGCCTCACCTTGACGGAGGTAATGGTGGCGTACCAGCAGAGCTGCAGCAGACACCAGGTCCAGCCCAGAGCTCACATCCTGCAGCAGCTCCAGGTACACAGCTTCACATATCACTTCTGGTCTTTGTACATGTCAGTCAAGCAGCACGAGGCAAGTCTTTTTGTTGGGTTTGTTTCTGTGGGTGGTGCCGTTTTCAGAGACTCTCACTGCTCATACTGCAGCGCACTAAGTTATTTGTGTCAAACTGTAGGGACGTCACAATACACTGTTGTTTTGGATACCAACACTCGTGAAATTCCACGATTCTCCAATTTCATACCACGGTAAAAAAAACAGATCAATAAACACTCTGAGCTATTGTCAGGAAAATAAACAGGTTCAAATTGCCTCTCTAATCTATTTTATATTGTTGTGAAAACATCTCCCATATTTTTATTCAGGTTTCTCGCCAAAAAATACATTTTACAAGACTACATTTGAACACAACATGATAATATTAGAACCAGGCGGCAACCTCCGATTCTGCAGAATGAAGCCAATGCAAAAGTGTCTTAAAAGCGGAATTATCTCTCCTGACCACCAGGGGGCGACTCCTCTGGTTGTATAGAAGTCTGTGCTTCATGTGTTAAAGCTGCATTCTCTCTACTGACAACCGGGGGGCGACTCCTCTGGTTGTATAGAAGTCTATGCTTCATGTGTTAAAGCTGCATTCTCTCTACTGACAACCGGGGGGCGACTCCTCTGGTTGTATAGAAGTCTATGCTTCATGTGTTAAAGCTGGTTTCTTTCTCCTGACCACCGGGGGGCGACTCCTCTGGTTGTATAGAAGTCTATGCTTCATGTGTTAAAGCTGCATTCTCTCTCCTGACCACCAGGGGGCGACTCCTCTGGTTGTATAGAAGTCTATATAAAATTATTCTACTTCTCTCTTGATTTATTCCCTCACTAAACATTGTAAACATGAGTTTATGGTCTCAATCTCTAGTTCCAAGTCTTCTTCAATACAGCATGATGTTCATTTAGTAAATGATGGTCATTTCGAGTCAACCAGACCATAAAGCAGGGGATGCTTTAGGGCGGGGCAGATTGACAGGTCATTGCCACTACCAGAGCTAGTATATTGTATACAGCGTCTCTACCTCACTCCTCTGCATTCTAAATATGATCACTTTCGTTCATTGGCTACAAAAAAACTAAATCATGGTGACGGCTTCAAAAGGCAGTCCACAAACCAATGGGTGATGTCACAATAGTAAATAGTAATGGACCTGTACTTGTATTGCGCTTTTCTAGTCTTCCAACCACTCAAAGCACTTTACATGACATCATTCACCTATTCACACACTGATGGGAGGAGCTACGGTTCCACCTGCACATCAGCAGTAACTAACATTCACACACATTCATTACATATCATTTAGCTGATGCTTTTATCCAAAGCGACTTACAATAAGTGCACAACCATTAACAACAAGAATCAAGAAAGTAACATTTCTTCAAGAAAGCCAAACTACAAAGTGCTATAAGTAATACCATAAGTGAGTGCTAATCTGTTTTTATTCAATGTATAGTGGGAAAAGATGTGTTTTAAGTTTCCGGCGGAAGATGTAGAGACTTTCTGCTGTCAGTGGGGAGCTTGTTCCACCACTGAGGAGCCAGGACAGCAAACAGTCGTGATTTTGTTGAGTGATTGTCTCGCAGTGATGGAGTCACAAGTCGATTGGTAGATGCTGATCCGAGTGAACGGGCTGAGGTGTACGGTTTTACCATGTCCTGGATGTGAGGTTTTACCATGTCCTGGATGTGAGGTTAGACCATGTCCTGGATGTAAGGTTAGACCATGTCCTGGGTGTGAGGTTTGACCATGTCCTGGATGTGAGGTTTGACCATGTCCTGGATTTAAGGTTAGACCATGTCCTGGATGTGAGGTTAGACCATGTCCTGGATGTGAGGTTAGACCATGTCCTGGATGTAAGGTTTGACCATGTCCTGGATGTGAGGTTAGACCATGTCCTGGATGTGAGGTTAGACCATGTCCTGGATGTGAGGTTTGACCATGTCCTGGATGTAAGGTTTGACCATGTCCTGGATGTGAGGTTAGACCATGTCCTGGATGTGAGGTTAGACCATGTCCTGGATGGAAGGTTTGACCATGTCCTGGATGTGAGGTTAGACCATGTCCTGAATGTAAGGTTAGACCATGTCCTGGATGTAAGGTTAGACCATGTCCTGGATGTAAGGTTTGACCATGTCCTGGATGTGAGGTTAGACAATGTCCTGGATGTAAGGATTGACCATGTCCTGGATGTAAGGTTTGACCATGTCCTGGATGTGAGGTTAGACCATGTCCTGGATGTGAGGTTAGACCATGTCCTGGATGTAAGGTTTGACCATGTCCTGGATGTAAGGTTTGACCATGTCCTGGATGTAAGGTTTGACCATGTCCTGGATGTGAGGTTAGACCATGTCCTGGATGTGAGGTTAGACCATGTCCTGGATGTAAGGTTTGACCATGTCCTGGATGTAAGGTTTGACCATGTCCTGGATGTGAGGTTAGACCATGTCCTGGATGTGAGGTTAGACCATGTCCTGGATGTAAGGTTTGACCATGTCCTGGATGTGAGGTTTGACCATGTCCTGGATGTGAGGTTTGACCATGTCCTGGATGTAAGGTTTGACCATGTCCTGGATGTGAGGTTAGACCATGTCCTGGATGTGAGGTTAGACCATGTCCTGGATGGAAGGTTTGACCATGTCCTGGATGTGAGGTTAGACCATGTCCTGGATGTAAGGTTAGACCATGTCCTGGATGTAAGGTTAGACCATGTCCTGGATGTAAGGTTTGACCATGTCCTGGATGTGAGGTTAGACCATGTCCTGGATGTAAGGTTTGACCATGTCCTGGATGTAAGGTTTGACCATGTCCTGGATGTGAGGTTAGACCATGTCCTGGATGTGAGGTTAGACCATGTCCTGGATGTAAGGTTTGACCATGTCCTGGATGTAAGGTTTGACCATGTCCTGGATGTGAGGTTAGACCATGTCCTGGATGTGAGGTTAGACCATGTCCTGGATGTAAGGTTTGACCATGTCCTGGATGTGAGGTTAGACCATGTCCTGGATGTGAGGTTAGACCATGTCCTGGATGTGAGGTTAGACCATGTCCTGGATGTGAGGTTTGACCATGTCCTGGATGTGAGGTTAGACCATGTCCTGGATGTGAGGTTAGACCATGTCCTGGATGTGAGGTTAGACCATGTCCTGGATGTGAGGTTAGACCATGTCCTGGATGTAAGGTTTGACCATGTCCTGGATGTGAGGTTAGACCATGTCCTGGATGTGAGGTTTGACCATGTCCTGGATGTGAGGTTAGACCATGTCCTGGATGTGAGGTTAGACCATGTCCTCGATGTAAGGTTAGACCATGTCCTGGATGTGACCATGTCCTGGATGTGAGGTTAGACCATGTCCTGGATGTAAGGTTTGACCATGACGGAACCCGATCTGTTCGCAGCACGGTACGCAAGGACCAATGTTTTGAACCGAATGCTGCAGCCACCGGTAACCAGTGAAGGGAGCGGAGGAGCAGAGCAGTGTGGGTGAATTTAGGGAGGTTGAAGACCAGTCTAGCTGCTACATTCTGGATGAGCTGCAGAGGTTGGATGGCCTTAGCAGGTAGACCTGCCAGGAGGGAGTTACAGTAGTCTAGGTGTGAAATGACCAGAGCCTGGACCAGAACCTGTGCTGCCTTCTGCGTAAGAAGAGGTTGTATTCTCCTGATGTTGTACAGCATGTACCTACAGGAGCGTGTTGTTGCGGTAATGTTGGCAGTCAAGGAGTTGACTGTCGAGTGTCACACCGAGGTTCCTGGCAGTCGGGGTCGGGGCTAACACTGAGTTGTTAAAAGTGAAAGTCAGGTCGTGTCTTGGTAGTTCAGTCTTGTCCGGGTTAATTTTCAGGTGGTGTGCAGACATCCACTGAGAGATGTCAGTCAGACCGGCAGAGATTCGTGCTGCTACCTGTGTTTCAGATTGGGGAAACGAGAGGATCAGTTGGGTGTCGTCAGCATAGCTGTGGTAGGTGAAGCCATGCGAGCGAATGACAGAGCCGAGAGAGTTGGTGTACAGAGAGAAGAGAAGAGGACCCAGGACTGAGCCCAGAGGGACCAACTAACTAACATTCACACACATGCTTACACCGTAGGCACAGTTATGTGAGACACTTTGGGGTTAAGTGCCTTGCCCAAGGACACATCGTCATGGGCTAGCAGAGCTGGGGATCAAACCACCGATCCTCTGATTGAAGGACGACCCTGCTCACCACAGAGCCAGTTGCCCACGATGATTACATCCACTCCGTATATACATTATATGATTAGAACTTATCTCATACATCGTAATAATTTTTTTCTGAAACACATATTGTATATTATATTGTAACAAAAGTCAATGCAACCTCTGTTAACCGTTAGCTGCTAGCTCCACAGGTCTGTGCTGCACACCGTCTGCTCAGAGCTAACGTTGACCCCCCCCCCCCCCCCCCCCCCCGCCCACACACACACACACACACACACACACTCACACTAAGAGCCAGGACAGACCAGAAGACATTAAAAAAAACAGACCTTCTTTACCCTGGGAGGGTGGATGGTGCACTGCTGTTGCCAAATATCTGTGTGTGTGTGTGTGCGTGTGTGTGTGTGTGTGTGTGTGTGTGTGTGTGTGTGTCAGCTGCCTCCCTCCATCACACCTGTAATGCTCTCCTTTGGATACAGCTCCATCTAATAGGTCCTGAGTAGCACATCTTGTTTCTGGCTGCGTGTTCTAACCGTGGCTTCACCAGACGGTGCATGTTTAGTCCGACATGAAAGTTCATTCCTCATAATTTATTCAAAATCAAATTACGCTTAGTTTGAACCGCTTACATCTTATAGTCATAAACCCTCTGACATGGAGAATCAGATTAACGGGTCACAAGCATAAAGATTGGAAAGATTAGATCAGTATGAACCATTTTATCTGCATAATGTTGCTAATAATCCCTGTAAATGGAAACAATTAGGTACACGGCATCAAAGGTGAGCCCTGAAGTGGGTCCGCCCGTGTTTCTTGCTTGGACCCATTTCCGATGATGTTGCTGCTTTTAAAAGTCTCAGTTATTGACTTTGCAAGTACTGCTCTCCCCTCCCTCGTTACCACCACTGAGGTGCCTTTGAGCAAGGCCCTTGGCCCGCTCCAGAGGTGCTGCTCAGTGGCCAGCAGATCAGACCCTAGTTGTCCTGGTGTTTGATTTGGTTGTTCCTGGTAGAACCAATGGCTGGATCTGCAATAATACGACCATAGTAGTAATAAACCATATAGTCTTCCTTTAAAGCTACTACCAGAAAACACATTTAGAGTTGATTTTGGCGGTCTCTGTGTTCCCAAGCACCAGAATGCCTTTAGAAAACAATCTTTCTGCAGCAGGGTCTAACTGTCTGATCCACGCAATCCTGGTTCTGGTTCTCCTGAGCCCCCCTTCCCTCCAGCGGGCCCAGTAATAAAGCCTGGGCCTCCAATAGCGTGTCGATGTTAGCCACCAGCGGAGAAGCCGGAGCTCTGACTGCAGGCTGAAGGTGGCTGCAAAGCCGGATTGTGGTGACCATGAATAGGTTCCTTGTAACTTTAAGTTATGATTTGTATAAAAGCCCTATTCTCGTTTGATTCCACTGAACATGGTGTTTGCCATAAACCCGAACATGTCGCCAGTTAAAAAAGCAGATCCTCATGCTAGAGGTCTAAACCCCAGCGGAGATGGAACCTGCTAATTGAAATATTGCCTCAGAAGAAGTGTGTGTATCTTCTATGCAACATCAGCAACTCTGCTCGTGAAGTAAGTGTACCATGCAGTGATATTACAGCACTGCAGAGAGGATCGATACTAACACCATAACTTGGTGAGAGTGGAGCTGTGCGTTGTCAGACTATGGCCTGACAACGCACAGCTCCACTTGCACCACTTGCTCCCACTGCCGACTCAAGCTTTTATTCAAGCACAGCGCACAGACAGGCGGAAACAGTGAGCATGCCCTACGTATGCACACTGTAACACAGTGAGTATACACACTTACTAAAATCCCTTGGATAATTCAAATCATTTGCTTCCATCAGCCTCAATCAGGCTTATTGCTGCAGAGCGCTTACAGCGTCTCCACTCCGAACAAGAGGCTAAGAGCAGGTTAACTGCAGCAGGGCTCAAGTCAGTTTGCCAATGCAAATAATTCACAGCTGTAAACAACACGTGCAGGATAGTGCACAACACTTACGTTAATATTGATGCAGAGGCGATAGCTGATTGGCAAAAAATGTATTGTAGCAGTGATGATGATTTATTGTCTTTCTCTCTGAGTCACATATATATTTCTTTTTTTATATACTATATGTTTTATGGACTATGGAAATTATAATCATGCTTACAAAGAAAAAAAAAGTAATTGAGTGACCAGCAATTGTGAACTATTGTGACACTTGACCTTCAGTTATTATAAAATGCTTCATAATGTGTTGTGATTATTGTGCTATAAGGAGATTATAGTACATCATAGACACAGGGTTGTAGAAAGTGTGACTAAAAAAGCCCACTGATTGTCTTTATTGCTTATTTCTCCTTGAAATATAATAAACGAAATGAAAAGAAAAGACAATATATATATATATATCTGCAGACGTGTTGCTCTCATTGTGTTTAATTATACATACACTAAGTGGTAATCCCATATTGGTGTATAGACCCATTTGCGTCTTCAGAAATATGCACATGCATGTTGGCAATAGAAGTGTGGTTTTGCCCCAGCCATCCAGAAGAGTTAGCTTTAAACACTGAATTAAACTGTGACCAGCATCAAAAGGTCTGCTTGTTGCATGTTCAGCTGGCAGAATGTATACGCCAACAGCAAACTCAAGTTTGACATATTTCTAACAGGATCACGACCGTTTCAGAGCAACATGCGAGTGATCATGTTAACTGGTGACTTCCAGACCAATGCCTCCGTGGTTACTCGTAGTAACTTGCGTTAATGGTTGGCTGAGATAATAAACACAGATGAGTCTGTATTTAAAATTGATTGAAGGCTTTTAAGAGGACACCTTCATGTGTTCAACAGCTGCCGCCACTACGAGCGACCCCGAGTGTCACCGACACGGACACTCGATGACAGCAAGCTATTAAACGTGTGGACCACCAGTGGACTGATCCGAAAGGCTCAACTCAATCAAGGCAAAGCGCTGCCTGTCATGGTGCTCGACGCTCTGTTCATGACCACAGATAACCGTTCATCGTTGGAAGCTTCTAGTGACTCGTAATGTCTCGCTGGAGTAACATAACACACTCGGTTTCTCCACCAGATACATGAATATATCTGGCCACAAAATACTGGACGACTTGCTCATGTGTTCTACTCGCACATCGATCTGGAAAGTTTATTTGTTCAGATTGCATTCTTGATTTTGGATGTCCTTAAGTAGCTTGACAAGCTATTACACTCCACTGTACATCTGTTACCAAACTGCGTGCACACACATATGTCATCATTGTTTAAAAACTGTAAAAGGGTCTAATAATGTACTAGAATTCATCAGAATTACACGACACACCCCCAAGTACAAGCATATTCCTCACACACAAATTATCTCCCTCTCCAACAAAATAAACTAACTTATTCTCTCTTAGCTACACTCGAAACACACAGTTTGCCATTTATAATTCATTTTATGTACATACTTATTTTAACTTAGACCAACCATGTTAAAGCATGCTGCTGTCTATCCCCCCCCCCCCAACCTTTGCATAATTTGACTTGAGATCAAGGGGAATTATTTGTGGAAAATTAGAGACTTAGCAGTGCTTACATTAAGCATACAGCCGCCGTATTATCTCCGAGGTGCTAATGGACCCAGATGCATTGGAAACTGTTGTAGGTGGTCTTCCTGAAAGAGTAAAATATGTATGGTTAAGTATTAGCTAAGAGGAGCAATATTTAGACCAAAAGAGCTGCATGCAAATTAATCTATAATAAGACGATGCAAAACGAAAAGAGGAACGCCTAAAGAGCAAATTTATTAAATGAGGTCTTTTCAGGCAAGGGGCGATTCCCCCGAGGACCAGCGATGAAGACTATTTAAAGCTTTTTTTTATTGCACCCTTGGGCCCCTTTGCACTGCTTTGAAATATTGAAAGTGGATAAAACAGGATTGCTGTCGGTGACATCTTCATAGGAGTGGTAAACAATAATAGGTTGGAGCCAGCGGGGTCTAAGGCCGCCATGCTTTAACTCTCTGATGTCCCTGTGCGTCTGTGTGTTTCTGTTTGCTTCGCTCTGCGATTACAAAGGTAATGAGATGATCAAGCCGTGGATGGATTACTGAATGGGCCTACCGCACAGGCACAGGGGCCCAAAGTGTTAGGGGCCTCCCTTTCCTTCCCCTATAAAATGTAACTCAAAGAGACGTGCACCAATCAGGAAGTGACTCAAAATGACCACAAAACAACTACACAGAGACACAAAGAGACTAACACACGAGATACAAAAACAATGCTGCACATCTCATCCCCTGCTTACAACACTCGCTCTGCTAACCGTATTTTGTTGGATGTCCCTAAAAATGTATCTGCACTTGGTTTGTCTTCATTTAATGTTGCTGCAGCTACAACCTGGAATGAACTCCAGAAATATTTGCAACTACGTCTCCAAGTCGGCCTTTAAAGCCAATATCACGGACTTGCTGAAAGAAGAATGCAGCTGTTTCTCAGGCTGTTAGCATGTTGCTTTCTCCACTCCTTAACCCTGTTATTTATTTATTTATTTATTTATCCTCTCCTTTCCCTCAAGAGGTTTTCGCCTCTTGTCAGGCCACAGTTGAAAATAAGAATTTGTTCTTAATCTGTTTCGCCTGGCTAAATAAAGGTTAAATAAAAAACAACTGGAAAAAGACCCAAACCAACTACAAAGAGATACAAAACAACTGAAAAAAGACAAACAACTACAAAGTGATGCAAAACAACTGAAAAAAGACATAAAACAACTCCAAAGAGATACAAAAAAGACATAAAACAACTCCAAAGAGATACAAAACAACTGAAAAAAGACAAACAACTACAAAGTGATGCAAAACAACAGAAAAAAGACATAAAACAACTCCAAAGAGATACAAAAAAGACATAAAACAACTCCAAAGAGATACAAAACAACTGAAAAAAGACAAACAACTACAAAGTGATGCAAAACAACAGAACAAAAAACATAAAACTACAAAGTGATGCAAAACAACTGCAAAGAGATACTAAACAACTGCAAAGAGATTTCAACAATGCAGGTTGTTTCTGTGTGATTTACGTAGTTCTGGAGATATCGGCCGTAGAGATGTCTCCCTTCTCTTGAATCTAATGGAACTGTATGGCACTCAGCTTGTACTCAAAGCGCCAACAGTGATGTCATGACCCGGGTACTCAAGATAATCCAGACCTTGTGAGCAGTTTCATGAAGGAACTATTTTCTTTCAACCACTCACACATGTGAATGCCTCTCGACCTCCAGGGTGTACCAGAGTCAGCTCTGTCCCTGAAAAGAACAAGTGGACTCAGGTTGAATTCATCAAGTAGACAAAGCAAACCAAATGTCCTCTAACGGAGAACAATACATTTTAAATCTCTCTGTCTGTCTGTGTCTGCATGGCCCTCTATCATGGGATATCAAACCATTAGTTCTGTGACAGAAGTATCTCTGTTTATCGTACTTAAATTACTGTATGTTAACCTCTCATATCACAGTTTACTCCCAAATCCATAGAATGAAATGATTTCCCCAGAATGTAGATCACATACATCAGTTAGTGTGAAGTTAAGTCTATTCTTCCCCCTCGTGCTATTGATGGATTTATTAAGTTTACTGTGCTGAAAAATGTTGTTTCTAGGTTTGAGGTGAAGTATTTTCCAAACACAAAAGGATTGTAAATCAAGCAGGCTCCGACGAGGAGTTTGAGTTTGTTCCATGATGTTTGGAGAATAAGCTCGGAATTAGTTGCATGTTGGCAAATCTTCTAATGAATGGCTTAGCGGTTGTTTCCCTTGCAGATTATTCAGTTGAGTGGACTGAAGAGAAATCAATTACTGCAACTTAACTTTCATTATTTATCCCACAGCTGAGGAGGAAAACGGCCTTACACGACAACGTGCCTCTATTAAATTCATAGGGTCAGATTCAATTCCCAGAAATGTTATTTCCCTAGGATAAATCCCTCGAGGATGGGGGGCGGGGGCCAGGGGGCAGTAGGGGGTAGATCCCTCCAGAAATGAAAAGACAAGAGAAAATCGTTTTTTACAGACCACCGCTGCTTTCTCAGCTCTTTTGATTAGCATTAATGTTGCACTGCGGAAGTCTGCCGGCACAACTGTCACAGCTCCTTCCAAACACACACACACACACACACACACACACACACACAGACACAGACACACGCACACACACACACAGACATACCCGCACACACACACACACACAGACACAGACACACGCACACACACAGACATACACGCACACACACACACATACGCACAAACACACACACACAGACATACACACACATATGCACACGCACACACATACAGACATACACACACACACACACACAGAGACATACACGCACACACACACGCACACACACAAACACACGGAGAGAGATAAAGCTATATCTCCCCCTGCCTGCGTTATTCTAAAGGGAAATTTTTTTCTTTTAAATTAAATGCATGCTGATTGCCCCCCCCTCCCCCCCCCCCCCCCCCAGTGGAATAGTGTGCAGCGAAGTAAATGTCACTAAGTAAGTGCCACACTTTTTCTTTCCTCGGTGGCTGTTACCAGGTTTGTGCATGCAAAATAAAAGCGCGGAGGAGGAGGAGGAGGAGAAGAAGGAGGAGGTGGAAGTGGAGGAGTGTTCCTGCACGCATCTGAGTGCGAGTGCTTCTCAGGGAACAGCAGGGGGACCGGACATATGTCGCTCCTCTCATTACAGGCCGAGAGCAGAGATAACGGGGCGGTTAGTGGCGCATTGGAAACGGCGTACAGCGGCGGTCGTGGCGATCACACGGGGGGAAGAGAAGAGAGGAGCGGGGTCGGGATGAGCATCACCACGGGACCCGCCGCTAACGCACTCCAGTCTGTCATTCAGACGGCCTCCGCACACACACACACACACACACACACACACACACACACACACACACACACACACACACACACACACGCACACACGCACACAGTGGCAGCCACAACATGCTTTATTTAAAAGGCTCTGACTCCATTGTACTCTTACACAGCTCTGCTTTAATGCCGTCTGGGAAACAGCATGCAGAAGTGAAAAGGGGATAAAAGCTCGTCTACGTGTAAAAGAGTCTATTTTACATTCGCTGCTGCTAATTGAATCCTGAGCAGTTGCAGTTAAACTGAATGGCATATGTGATGTGCACTATTGGTGGTGCACTATTAGGCTGAATTGAATTTGCATGGTCGGCTGGTTGCACAAGTAATATGAGTGCTTTTGTAAGTAGGGATAATATTACAGGCCCAGGACTCACTGAGGGTTCACACAGAGGAGATGCTCCGTCACCCAAACAGCCACGTGCTCACATGAGGAGTGTTTACGCGCATGTGTACACAATACGTCAGTCATGTGATCTTTGCTCACATTAGAATTACCTGTAATTGCTGTAGATTGCCCCTCTTTACTTGCCCCCAAACGACCGCATTTATCGAGTCCATTGGGATTTAAAGGGCCAGTTCACCCACATCACAGAAAGCATTGTGTTGTTTCAACCACTGGGACCCACTGGGACTTGGTGTCCCCCCCCTCTCTTTATGTGGAAAACTAGAATGTAATAAGAGTGTTACAGAGGCCATATCACTGTCAATTGTGTATGTAAGTTTTATGAAAACGAATATAGGAACAGGGGAGAAAATGAAACACCCCAGCTGTCCAAGTTTACTTGTAGAAATGTAAATAAACTCAACAGATGGCCACAATATCAGGTCTAGATTTCTTTTGATATGATAATGATGTACCTTATGAATCTCTAATACAATACCCCCCAATGTTGACTGCGTGGCTTCAGTATTTTTGTGGCATTTCTTAGAGATAAGACAACATGTAGAATACCACCAGACGTTTCCTTTAAATGCAAAGAATAACTTAAGGACACGGAATGTCTGAGGAAGCTTGTTGAACACTATGTCCCAAAAGAGTAGTACTTCAGGGTGAAAATACTACATATGCATGTGCATGTGTCCACTGTGGCAGAGAAGGAAAAGGCGTGGTGCAAAAGAAGGCTTTTTATGTTCTCTGTTAATAAAGGCCTGCTGTGAAAAGAGCACTTGAGTAGAAGATCCTTCATCACCAACTGGATGTGTCATCTTAGGACCACTCCCCCTGTCCTGTCCTACAGGGAACGATAGGACAGCAAACTCTCCAGCCCAAACCCCAAACCCTGTTTCATACTCGACTGAACCAAGTGTGAAACAATGATGTACGTGTGAAATGAAGCGTGAGACTGATGTTTTTACACACAAAACAAAATGGCACGTGTCTATATGTATATCTACCCATGAAATGCTGCTCCACATGTCGTGTTTTACTTTTTTAAAAGGCTTGATGTTCAGTCTACTTTTGTACTTGTATGCCCCACAAAGCACAGAAGACTATAGGGTCTGCACAATTAATAGAAATGTAATCAAAATCCCAGTTGCCTGCTGCCATTTTCTAAATCTCAGGAGGAGCAATCTTTGACAATCTTTGACGAGTGTGTCAACATACCATTTTATATTAAAAACAGTCAGACATCATGTTATATGCAGTTTGGTGCAGATGTGTTTGAATGGATATGAGAATTATGAAGTAGAAATGATCATGCCCTCTCCAGTCATTATGTCTGCATGCACATGACTAGCAGGCCCACACATGCGTCTGATATATACTTCATGTATTGTGACACCTTTTTGCTCATCTCTTTCTTAAGACTCATTCTTTATTGTGTTGCTGTGCAATAACTTGGATTTCTGTTTTCAGTGTGATTCTAATTAATTTGATCTAAAAGACCAAAATAAAAATGAATCGCATCAAATCAAATGTTAGTGCCGATAAACAGAGGATCCCTGAACACAGACGCCCCTCCTCCAGAACACGGCAGAATATCAGAATATATATCCTACATTTAGGAAATGTTACAAAGATAACTGTGGTGAGAGCTTGTTATTTTATTGACTCCTTATTTTTAGGGATGATCTTTAAAAAAAAAAAAAAAACACTCTCAGAAATAATTCCCACAAGCAACCTGTGCCCAATCCTAAATTTAAATACTTCCTATGCTCCGTGGTTTTCTCTCTCCTCCCTCCAGTATTAGTGCTGATAGAATCACACGGAGAGAAACTGCGTCAAGGGTTAGATGTGCAACACACGGATCAGACGTTCACACACACCCACACACACACACACACACACACACACACACACACACACACACACATCCTTCCAACCAAGCACTTGCTCAGCTTTGAATGTATACATTATTTTTAACATTAGCCATTTAAGAGGACAGTATATTTTACACAAAGTGGCATTAATTAAGTCGCTAAAGGCAGGCGATCATGTATTTCAAAAGCAGTGTGGACAACAAAGGCGGTGGCGCTGGAAAATACTGAAAGTCAATTAGAATTTTATGTACGTTTTTAGATCTTTTTTTTTTTAATGATAAATGAAGTTACTAATTTCGTCTGTGCTCTTTCTAGACACTGCAGCTTTAATTGCTAATTGTTAACAGCGAATGAATACATTTGCATATTAATTAGCTCCCAATTTACATTTTTAATTTGCCGCCTTCAAAGGGTGTGAGATAAAAGGTCGTGTTATTTTAAATAATTTATCCTTTATTGCGGAAAAGATGCTGAAAGGAAAATGTGTGTGTGTGTGTGTGGGGGGGGGGGGGGATTTAACCCTTAAGAGCTCTGAAAATGCATTTTAAAAATACATACAGGATATATTTATTTATAGATATATATTGTGTCAGTTAATTAAATGGGCAGAGGATAAAAATGGTGCACTCAAACAGTTTTTAATACAAAGGCACCTGGAGAGGCAGAGCAGCTCTGGATGGATGAGTGAAGAATCCAGTGAATGCACCAGAGAAGCCTTCTGTGGAAGTCAAGTTTGGAAACCAGCCCCCCCCCCCTCATCCCCCTGTCTGTCTTCTTCGGCTTTGTGTGTGTGCGTGTGTGTGTGTGTCAGGAAGGGAACGCTTTTCTTTTTATCACTCCATTTTGTCCTCTCTCCCTCCTGACACATCAATTGATTTGGCAGCCGGCGCCTTCGGTTTCCGTCTTCCACCGCGAGGCAGCGGCGAGCGGAGAGGGAACGAACAAGTTCACCAATTCATTAAGATGAAAAACAGCCGCCACTGTATTTCTTGTGAGGAGGAAGTGCTGTGTGTGTGTGTGTTTCTCTCTCTTTCTCCGTGCGTGCGCGTGGTTGTGTGGCGCGTGTGTGTGTGTGTGTGTGTGTGTGTGAGTGAGATACGTGAAGCCAGCCAGTTGCTTGTAACGTTAAGTCCTTGCCGAGCGTCGTTCCTTGGCCCGGTGCCACACACACACAAACCCGGTTTCACAAGTCGACGCCAGCCGGACGCCAGCACACGCTGACAGTTTTTTTTTTTGCTGCCGGAAAACAGACCACACAGAAAAATAAATGAATAAATAGGTGACTGCAACGTATACAAAGTCAGTGAAAGAGATGAGGCTGGACTCCCAAAGCAGGCTTTTGGAAATGTGGAAACTTTTCGTGTCCTCGTGCTCAACAGCCAACCGGCTCGAGGTGGTTGTGAAAGGCTCCGCCCCCTGGTTTACAGCACGCGAGACGGGATATGGCTGCCCAGCAACACGCACCATTGACCACTTTGTAAAGTGATGCTGAGAGCTTTAAAGCACCACACTTAGGCCCAATAAAGCAGCTATTACATTGTAATATCTCATGGCATATGTGTGAGGAATCGAAAGGGGAGCTCCATATGAAGTTGCATATTGGGGGAGAAGCAGAGCCAGAACACCTCCCATAGTGTTGAACAGCTTTAATCAGGATAACTGATACAGGCATCTGCATGAATCTCTGTGTGTGTGTGTGTGTGTGTGTGTGTGTGTGTGTGTGTGTGTGTGTGTGTGTGTGTGTGTGTGTGCTCCCAGTACAATAGCTCTGATGTAAAACGATGGCCCAGGTTAGTGGGTCTGTTGTAATCCTGGCCCCGGTCTGGAGGGGTGGAGGGAACCTGAAGACAGCGACAGTGAGGGAGCGGGGCTCCACCAATCAGCTCTGAGAGCCAGCGTGGAATAGAATATTTGCCCGTAAGTGTGAGGATGAGGATAACATTCCTCATGCATTGGCAGAGTGCAGAAAATATATCACAACCAAAACAGCAGAGCTCCAAGTACATTTTTTTAATTACTCAATACGGACATGAAGAAACAAGGGACCATATGTTTATTAATTGCAACTTTCTTTTCATCATAATTGTTGTATTTTGTTTCTTATATGACACATTTTTTAAAAGGGTGAAATATTAATGAAAGAAAAAAGAAGAGGGCCAATGCATCGGCCAATCCGTTCTCTGAAAGCTGTCGCTCTCCTTTCTATTCTTCAGATGAGAGATGATATCCGTGGTGTTTGATAACTGTCCAGAGTACTGTGCTGCGTTTTGTAGTTTAATACATCTTCAATTTAATGGATGTATTACACAAAAAATCCTGCATTAAACAGTTTAAATTTAAAATATATGAGAAAGACGTCAAACAGATCCATGGATTATTGTAATTAGTCAAATTAATAAAATTGTCACCAATGAGGCAAAATTCCATCTGCCCTCCTTCCTATCTGAGCTCCCGGTGACAGAAAAGCTGCTCTATTTATATAAAAGCACTGCATGTGAAATTACACGCACACACACACACACACACATACACACACACATATTCCCGCTCTGTATAATTGTGTTTATGCGCATGTAGACACATTTAAGCATGAGTCTCTGTGTGTGTGTGTGCGTGTGTGTGCATGTGTGTGTGTGTGTGTGCGTGTGTGAGTGTGTGTGTGTGTGTGTGCGTGTGTGTGTGTGTGTCTCAGTTAAGATGATTACGGGGGGAAATTCAACCACCTCTACCAATTACACACCAGCCTCTTGTATACATAAACAGTGCAATTTATGTCCCATTGATCTGTCTAATTCTTTCAACAGGAGCACATTATGGCCGCCGTCTTTTTGTCTCCCGCCTCGCTCTCCTCTCGGCAGCAGGAGAGCGAGCGAGGAAAGCCTTCCAAGTCCTTTTGTGCTCCCGGTGTCCCTTTGAACAATGAATCATATTTAGCGAGGAGAGAGGAAACAAGGCGCTGCTCGCCAATAAGAAGGCGGCTGCTCAGGGAGCCAGCCGAGATAAGTGGAGGTGGGGAAGGCCGAGGGGCCGGGGCCGATGTCTGATGACACCAAGAGGACCGGGCTCCGAGGGTTTGGGGGCCCTGAGCCAAACGGGGCTCCCCACACCCGGTTTACTGTTTGTTGATGAAGAGACTGACTCATTTAGCATTATGAAGTGACACTGAAAGCTAAAAGCAACAAACAAACAATTTAAGCCCCTGAAAACTTGCTCTCAAACATTAAATTAATGTTTAAATATTCATGTCTAAATACGCGATAATCAGAAAAACAATGTTTGTCATAATCTATTAAGAGTTGAACTACACAGACTCATCTTCGTGCTGACTGGAGGTCCAGTTTCATCAGGTTGGATTGCAAGCGGCCTTTTGATTTAAATTATGCTAAATCCACCTTTTTGTAAAGATGTATGACAACATCTTTATATATGATTTTTTCCGGCCTTTTTAACCCTTTGGATCACGTCCATCTGCTTCACTTCCTCTTGACACTTTATATATTAACCCTACAAAACAACGTCTTCAAAATGTGCATTGTAATGTATACATGTGTAAAACAACAATCAACTTCAGATTAAAGCATTCAAATGAATCAAATAAAGTCAATAACACCTAAACAATATGTGAAGTATGATTTCTATCCTGTGAAAAAATACACATGCACAGAAGAACCCACAGAGACGTCACCTTTTTAATTTGCTCACTTTTGGGGCCCCCTGGTGGTTTCGGGCGGCCTCTAATTAATGCTTACATC
The DNA here is from genome assembly GCF_009769545.1 of Cyclopterus lumpus. Taxonomy (NCBI): domain Eukaryota; kingdom Metazoa; phylum Chordata; class Actinopteri; order Perciformes; family Cyclopteridae; genus Cyclopterus; species Cyclopterus lumpus. Next base: position 1,741,257 of record NC_046987.1, read on the forward strand.
AAGAGATATTTTAAATGAATATGAAGTGGTTGTTTTTTCACGTATGACAGTTGTCATTAAACATCCAACTAGCTCCCTTACGTTGGTTCTGATGGGACGGTTCTTTAGAGCCGCTCCATCAGGCAACATGTGCAGACTGGGGACGCTTTCAGGGCAGCAGCTCACCCTCAGCCTGCCCTGATCCATGATCAGGTGGGTTTATGAAACATTACGGCCTTTACATATCCACATAAATAACCTTTTGGTCGCTAAACCTCCACCAGGTCAGAGGTGAAAAATGCTGATATTGTTTGTTAAAGAAATCAGCTTCTTGTATCAGCTCAACCCTTCTCACATTGGTCACATGTCACAGAATATCATTTGACCATAACAGGCTTAAAACAAATTAAAAAAATTAAAAAAATCCATCTTCCCTTTCCTTGTTTTGCTTGTCAGTCGAAAAAAAAAATAATCTGTGTTTTTCCACCATGCGCACAAATCTGCCACCTCCGGTGATTGATGCAGTCAAATTAGATGTATGTGGAACACTGGCTCTGGCAAATGAACACATCAACTGATGACCAGCTGTTTCTAATTATTATACACTGGTTAATTAGGACGCCGTGTCACCATCAACGGCGGCGGTAAACTGTGTGAAATTCATAATTCATGCTCTGGCGTCCAATAAGCCTCCCTGATCAAACCGGTACAGCGTGGCATGGATGGAGAGGCCGTGCGGAAAGAGGCTGGGGAGGGTGGATGGTGCACTGCTGTTGCCAAATATCTGTGTGTGTGTGTGTGTGTGTGTGTGTGTGTGTGTGTGTGTGTGTTCGCGCCTTTCCCTCACACCTCCTGCTTCTACCCCTCTCTGTCTCTCTCTCAGCAGGGTGTGTGTGTAGGTGGCGGTGTGAAATGTCTGGATCTCCAAGGTAAGCCGAACGCCTCACTCCGGCAATATTAAACATGATTGAGGACTTTATGTGACATCCATGATACACCGATTGATTTTGTAATCTTTTACATATTCGATCAACGTGGAATTGTAGAGAATAAGTAGAAAATAAATGAAGACAATTTGTGCACAAATTATAATGTTCAGATTGACAGTCAAAAACATAGTTTCACATATAAATGTATATTTTGGATAGATTCACACACAATGTTTTGGATTTAGCCGAATGTGAAATGAGTGACCTGTATTGTTATTTACTTATGTGCAGAACTTCCAATGGAAATAAATCCCCATTGGAAGATACTGGGTTGTTTTAATAAAATGTCACTATCAGCGGACAATTCTCCTTGTTTCTTTTTATTGATATGGTCGTGATTATATGATAATATATATGCAACAACACAGAATATGGCCTATCATTGGTAAGAAAATCCTTTGAAATATAAAATGTTCTAACCACAATTGCAGACCGAATGCTTATTCTGGCCTTAATCCAATGTTAATCTCACTGAAACCTGAATCGGTGCCTAATCTAGAGCTGAATTATGCATAACCAATATTCAGACCTGAAACCTTGAACCCAGACCCAGTTGGACCTCAGCCTTTACATGCGACCAAATCAAATTCCAGTTCAAATTGTAACCCTAAATCTAAATCCTAATCCCAAACTAAATTTGAATGTGGACCTTAACCCACATCCTAAACTATAGGTTTACATTAAACTCAACCTAATCTTAGTTCAAATCTGTAACCTAAACCAAATCAGTATCTAGTCCTTAAATGAAACTAAACCTAATCCCAGATAGTAATCCTAAACCCCACCTGGGATCCAGAGCAGTGTCCTCTGGAGGTGCACGTAGAAGTGCAGCAGCACATCTGCACACAGCTGCAGGGGAAGTTGTGATGTCGTCACGCACTGATGACATCTGACTGCGGGTGTCGCTGCCTTATTATCTTCCCGACGCAGGGCGGATTAGAAAAATGGGATTTCAGATGGCTCTCCCTTCCACCACACGCCCTCTGCCATCGCTCAGCTAAGTGATTATTGTTAAAAAAAAATCATTTTGGAAATAATTATGATAGTAATTATCATTTCCCCCTTCTTGGCCGGGGAGATAAGAATTAACCCAGGAGAGAGAGAGAGAGAGAGAGAGAGAGACACGGGGAAGGAGAGAGAGGGGCAGGAGAAGAGAGAGAGAAGGGGTGAGAAGGAGAAGGAGGGAGAGGGGAAGAAGGAGAGAGAGGGAGAAGTGGAGAAGGAGAAAGAGGGAGAAGGGGAGAAGGAGAAAGAGGAACAGGGGAGAAGGAGGGAGAGGGGAAGAAGGAGAGAGAGGGAGAAGTGGAGAAGGAGAGAGAGGGAGAAGGGGAGAAGTAGAGAGAGGGACAGGGGAGAAGGAGGGAGAGAGGGAGAAAAAGGGAGAAGGAGGGAGAAAAAGGGAGGAGAGAGGGGGGGAGGGGGAGAAGGAGGGAGAGAGGGAGGAGAGAGAGAGGGAGAAGGAGGGAGAAGGAGGGAGAGAGGGAGAAAAAGGGAGAAGGAGAGAGAGGGCCAGGGGGAGAAGGAGGGAGAGAGGGAGGAGAGAGAGAGGGAGAAGGAGGGAGAAGGAGGGAGAGAGGGAGAAAAAGGGAGAAGGAGAGAGAGGGCCAGGGGGAGAAGGAGGGAGAGAGGGAGAAGGAGAGAGAGAGGGAGAAGGAGAGAGAGGGACAGGGGAGAAGGAGGGAGAGAGAGAGAAAAGGGGAGAAGGAGAGACAGGGGGAGGGGGAGAAGGAGGGAGAGAGGGAGAAGGAGGGAGAAAAAGGGAGAGGGAGAAGGAGGGCGAGAGGGAGAAAGAGGGAGAGAGGGAGAAAAAGGGAGAAGGAGAGAGAGGGCCAGGGGGAGAAGGAGGGAGAGAGGGAGAAGGAGAGAGAGAGGGAGAAGGAGAGAGAGGGACAGGGGAGAAGGAGGGAGAGAGAGAGAAAAGGGGAGAAGGAGAGACAGGGGGAGGGGGAGAAGGAGGGAGAGAGGGAGAAGGAGGGAGAAAAAGGGAGAGGGAGAAGGAGGGCGAGAGGGAGAAAGAGGGAGAGGGGGAGAAGGAGGGGGAGAGGGAGAAAGAGGGAGAAGGAGAGAGAGGGGGAGAAGGAGGGAGAGAGGGAGAAGGAGAGAGGGAGAGGGGGAGAAGGAGAGAGAGGGGGAGAAGGAGGGAGAGAGGGAGAGAGGGAGAAAGAATGAGAAGGAGAGAGAGGGAGAGGGGAAGAAGGAGAAGGAGAGGGAGAAAGAGGGGAAGGGGTCAGGGAGTCCCAGTTATATTTGGTGGTGACTCCTCATCAGGGTTGGGGAGTTCTCAGATTACTGAATCTCTTTTCCTTCAATGCATCAACAGACACGCCGAAGATGACTTTACAAAGATGTTGGTCAGTCAGCAGGTTACAGAACGATAATCTCTCCGAAAACACAATCATAACTCTAGGACGGGGTTAGTGGTAGAAAATAATGTCGATGTAACTAATATATAAAAAATGTGCAAGAGAATAAGGAGAAAGAAAACGGCTTAAAACAAGTCTGAATAACATAACTTTATTCATATTATTACAAGACAGTGTGCAGACACACTGTGGTGAAATCAATCGTACTCATAGAGAACTCAGAAAATAAATGTTGTTGTCTTTTATTTTGAAACATTAAATAATGGAACATTTACCATGTTTTACTGCAGTACGGAAAGCAAGAACACAAAGTAAAAAATACTACATTCCAAGTAAAACTCCTGCATTCAACATTTGAACTATTTTGTATCTATACTATTATCATACTTTCAAAAGTGAAATATGCACACCAACCCAATGTTCCTGTATATTATTACTGTATTTATGATATATTCTAATGGGTTGTTTCAGCAATAATATGTCTTCCCATTATGCAAAAGCATTAAAAGTGTTGAGGGATAAAGTAGCATCAAAGTAACTTCGACCTGTACTTAAGTAAATGTACTAGTTCTACATCTGGGTCTGGTAAAAAAAACAAATATAGTATACATAACTATATATGTCTATGTATATACAGCATGTATAGTTATATCAATGTTAAAAAGACAAATGTTAAATTGTGACTTTGTAGGTAAAGTAATCCGACTACATGTTGAGGTTTTGGAAGTTCTGTATACAAATACTTAATTGATTACAGTAATCAATAAGGCGGCAGCACTCACATCGTAGAAGTCCAATCAGGAACAGCATCATTTTCTTCTAACTGGAGCCAGCATTACTTCTCTTTCTGTGTTTCTCATTAAGTCTCAGAACTTTATCAAGAGAAAACACACACACACACACACACACACACACACACACACACACTCACACACAGATCAACTTGTACTATGAAGGAAGTTGTTTTGTCATGATTTCTGCTGAAATGTTATTTTCAGGAAGAAGAAAAAAAAGGAAAAAAAGCGCATTTAGAGCCGTGCAATTTTGCCTGTTAGCAAACAGCCTTCCAATTATCTCCCGTTTGATTGCTTGCCTCTATCAAGGTGAGCGATTAGACCAGCGCTCCTGTGAAGCTCTGGAAGTCGTTCTGAAATCGCTGCACTTTGATTTCATCAATCTGCAGGCAGCCCAACTGGAAGAAAATGTGAGTTTTATGAGCAAAACTTATTTTCCTCATCTTGGCTTTTCCAATACAGTTTCATATTCAGGCCTTCCCCTGTATCAGATTAGAGGTTATTTTGTTCCTTCCAAAAGAACTTCATAACATTCCTGTCAAATTTGGCGCCTGGCTTTCTTCATTTTTTTCTCCATCCCTATTTCTTGTTCTCTTGCAGGGAGCATCGTCCTTGCTGGATATGATTTTGTACTATGAATCTACAACCCATCTTGACATGTCTGACAACAGCAGTATGGGAACATTGTGTTGGAGGGCCCTCGCTCATTTGATAAAGCAGGTTGGCTGACGCCGTGGAATAGTAATCTTTTCTTCTCTGGGGGATAATGTACATCCTAGAAAGTGAGTTTGTGGCACATTACATGGTTTGAAGATGCAGGGCAGAGCAAACCGGGTGAGAAGTTCTCCCACTGCGAACACGAGCACAAACACATCAAAACGCCACCGCACGCCGCATCACTGCAGCATCACAGATAGCATTAGCAGCATAACTGATTAGCTGTGGGGGGGGGGGCAATCGGCCCGAATATTACCAGCGACTGACTTCCGTGTCGGTGCGATCAAAGCGGGACAGGATGAGGGAACACAATACAAGACTTTGAGCATGACCCCCAGTTAAGATTATTTTCTTCACAAATGTAAGGACTCTCTCTTTCTCTCTCTCTCTCTCTCTCTCTCTCTCTCTCTCTCTCTCTCTCCTGATATAAACTTACTTTCAAACAGTTTTCTCTCCACTATGTTGGTAGCTGCAGTCCTTTGGCATTGTGGAGCGCTGACATTTGCTTCATCAGGTTGGCAAGCTCAATGTGCTGTCTGACGTTTGGAGGGCAACACTAGGCACTGTAGGCAAACCATAGCAGACTTACGGAGCCGGGGGATGGAGGGGGGGGGTCGTATATATATAAATAATATATATGAGATGATAAAGTCATGCATTTATGAGGAAAACGATGGTGGAGTTGAAAACCGCGGTAACGCCCTCTGTCTCTTTCTTATGGTGAGGAAGGGCTTCGGAGCAAGACAAAGGTCCTGGAAGATACATATACCGTCTTTCTTTCAGGTTATCTTTTCATCGTTTTGATGAGGTAAAGTGAAGCGATGTGGCGTCTTAACCAAAAGCCCCCACTAGATTTAATTACCAACGTTCTGCACCCCACTATGAGTTATTTCCTCATAACGTTATGACTTTATAATATTGCATTTCAATTCAGTTTATTTTGTATAGCCCAATATCACAAATTACAAATTTGCCTCAGAGGGCTTTACAATCTGTACACATACAACATCCCTGTCCCAGGACCTCACATCGAATCAGGAAAAACTCCCCAAAAATAACCTTTCACAGGGAAAAAAGGGAAGAAACCTTCAGGAGAGCAACAGAGGAGGATCCCTCTCCCCGGATGGACAGCACATCAGTTATCAGCTCCTCTTTTATGGAACCAGCTTCCACTTTCAGTCCGGGAGGAAGACACAGTCACCTCATTTAAGAATAGACTTAAGACTTTCCTCTTTAAAAGTGCTTATAGTTAGGGCTGAATCAGGTTTGCCCTGGTCCATCCCCTTGATATGCTGCTATAGGCGTATAGGCTGCTGGGGGATGTTTTAGGATACACTGAGCACCTATCTCATCTTCTCTCTCTACTTATGGATGAATTTACATCTCTCCATTGCACCTTATTAACTCTGCTTCCTCCCCAGAGTCTTTGACTTCATGTATCATGGCGGTGTCTGATGCCTCCTGCCTGGTGAGCCGGTCCCGCGTTGGCCCTGCTGATGCTCCCCCCCCCCCATTCATACATTGTCATATTCATGTAATGTGTTTATGTAACTTTGTAACTCTGTTCATCTGGTCACATGACATCTATTCATCTGTCCATCCGGGGAGAAGGATCCTCCTCTGTTGCTCTCCTGAAGGTTTCTTCCCTTTTTTCCCTGTGAAAGGTTATTTTTGGGGAGTTTTTCCTGATCCGATGTGAGGTCCTGGGACAGGGATGTCGTATGTGTACAGATTGTAAAGCCTTCTGAGGAGAATTTGTAATTTGTGATATTGGGCTATACAAAATAAACTGAATTGAAATTAAAATCTGATTATTTTAGCGTGCATGTGTTTAGGAAGTAGTGAGCATTCAACTGGATAAGTGAAATAAGACAAAGCAAATCATACAAAATAATTAACATTCTTGTATCGCCCCCACATCTCTGCTCAGTTACTTCCAGTACCATTCTACACCGATTCAAATCTCCCACACGAACCAGCAGCAATATCCCAACGTATGTCCTCGTGGTTTCTCCTCAGTGTGTGAGTCAGGGAGGTTAGAGTGTAACACTCACCTCCACAGGCCGGAGGGATCTCCTTCACACACGTTCTGATAGGTTCCTTTGTGTGTTCACTGTGTGCCTGTTTCATAGTGTGTCTCTGTGTTCACTGTGTGTCTGTTAAGAGTGTGTGTCTGTTTCAGAGTGTGTGTCTGTTTCAGAGTGTGTGTCTGTTTCACTGTGTGTCTGTTTCATAGTGTGTCTCTGTGTTCACTGTGTGTCTGTTAAGAGTGTGTGTCTGTTTCATAGTGTGTCTCTGTGTTCACTGTGTGTCTGTTAAGAGTGTGTGTCTGTTTCACTGTGTGTCTGTTTCAGAGTGTGTGTCTGTTTCAGAGTGTGTGTCTGTTTCAGAGTGTGTCTCTGTGTTAACTGTGTGTCTGTTAAGAGTGTGTGTCTGTTTCATAGTGTGTCTCTGTGTTCACTGTGTGTCTGTTAAGAGTGTGTGTCTGTTTCACTGTGTGTCTGTTTCAGAGTGTGTGTCTGTTTCAGAGTGTGTGTCTGTTTCAGAGTGTGTCTCTGTGTTAACTGTGTGTCTGTTAAGAGTGTGTGTCTGTTTCATAGTGTGTCTCTGTGTTCACTGTGTTTCTGTTAAGAGTGTGCGTCTGTTTCATAGTGTGTCTCTGTGTTCACTGTGTTTCTGTTAAGAGTGTGCGTCTGTTTCATAGTGTGTCTCTGTGTTCACAGTGTGTCTGTTAAGACTGTGTCTGTTTCATAGTGTGTCTCTGTGTTCACAGTGTGTCTGTTTCAGAGTGTGTGTCTGTTTCACTGTGTGTCTGTTTCAGAGTGTGTGTCTGTTTCAGAGTGTGTGTCTGTTTCACTGTGTGTCTCTGTGTGTCTGTTAAGAGTGTGTGTCTGTTTCATAGTGTGTCTCTGTGTTCACTGTGTTTCTGTTAAGAGTGTGCGTCTGTTTCAGAGTGTGTGTCTGTTTCAGAGTGTGTGTCTGTTTCAGAGTGTGTCTCTGTGTTAACTGTGTGTCTGTTTCAGAGTGTGTGTCTGTTTCACTGTGTGTCTGTTTCATAGTGTGTCTCTGTGTTCACTGTGTGTCTGTTAAGAGTGTGTGTCTGTTTCACTGTGTGTCTGTTTCATAGTGTGTCTCTGTGTTCACTGTGTGTCTGTTAAGAGTGTGTGTCTGTTTCAGAGTGTGTCTCTGTGTTCACTGTGTGTCTGTTAAGAGTGTGTGTCTGTTTCATAGTGTGTCTCTGTGTTCACTGTGTGTCTGTTAAGAGTGTGTGTCTGTTTCATAGTGTGTCTCTGTGTTCACTGTGTGTCTGTTTCAGAGTGTGTCTCTGTGTTCACTGTGTGTCTGTTTCAGAGTGTGTGTCTGTTTCATAGTGTGTCTCTGTGTTCACTGTGTGTCTGTTTCATAGTGTGTCTCTGTGTACACTGTGTGTCTGTTAAGAGTGTGTGTCCGTTCCATAGTGTGTCTCTGTGTTCACTGTGTTTCTGTTAAGAGTGTGTGTCTGTTTCAGAGTGTGCGTCTGTCCAGACTGGACGTGTGTAACGTTCCCATGGTTGACTACCCGGCCCGGTCTCTATCCAAAGCTCTGCTGACCAGCCGGCTCACAGTGCTGCACCTTCACAACGCCCAGCTCAGCGGCATGCCGCTATACACACTGGGTATGTAGCACACACACACACACACATACACACACACACACATACACACACACACACACACACACACACGCAGGTCATCGTCACTGAACACTCCTGATCTTTTGCTTTTATTTGTTTCATCATGTTTTTGTGCGTGGACTGTGTGTGTGTGTGCTGTAAGTGTGTGTGTGTGTGTGTGTGTGTGTGTTCTGTGGCCAGCAGGACCAGATTTTGACCTGTGACCCTCTCTGCAGGTCTGGACCCGGATTACAGTTCTAATCTCTTACCTGTCGCTTTACACACCGCTAGACTCATCTATAAAGGCTGTGGCAGCCAGGACATACACGCAAACACACACACATACACACACACACACACACACACACACACACACAGATATTCACTATACACAAATATATATAGATAGATATATTAATAGCTAGATGAATAGATGTTGTGTCATTGTATTTGATTCTCAACACACTCCCAGGCTTACTATACACACATGCTCCCACACCCATACACAGATACACACACACACACACACACACACACACAGACACACACACACTTACAGCACACACACACTTAAATAGATTCCTACAAATGATTTAAAGGGTCTTTTGACATAAACAAAGCAAAAAAAGTCCATCCACTCATCCAGTCCTTTCTGACCTTTGGTTGGCTGCTGTCCTCTCTGAACTGTATCCGTGGCGATGGAGAAGGGCAATGGGGGAGTGGGATATTGGAAGGGTCACATGACCCACACACACGCATACACAATTAATTGATGTAAATACACACAAATAAATACCCGAGCCGCAGAGGGGGGTTGATGGCTGTACATGCATACACACACATAAACAAGAAATCACAATATTTCTTATCTTCTAGTACTTGACCAGGTGTCATGGTAAAACAATCTCTGTTTTTGATTTTTTGTTGGGACAAAAACCCGAGTGAACACAGCCTCTCATCTCCTGTCAGCTAGGAGCAAACAGAGACCCAAATGGACGCAGTATGCTGCCCACTCTTCACGACAGCAACTTGCTCCTCCAACATGTTCTGCCATTTCCTGGATCTCTTTGATATTTTAGGGTCTCACAACAACTCCCTCCGTGCTCATCTCTCATCCCACCCCATCCTCTCTGCCTTAGCCGAGCCCAGCGCCACCTCCCCTCCTTCCCTCCTCCCTTCCGTCCCTCCCCGGCGGGGGGTCCCGGCTGAGGATCATTGCCTTCGATCGGAGGGGCCTCTGATTGCGGGATTGGGCGCTCGCGGCGGACTCGACCAGATCAATCCCACCGATTCCACCATTTGGGTCCCACTGTGCCTGATGACAATGTTGGCATTCCACATGCAGCCCAACAGGCTTGATCAAATCTGCCGCATCGATCTGTATGCGAAGGGCCGCGAGGGCCTAGGCAACACGGACACATGTGTACCACAGTACAGTACACATTACACAAATAAATATGAATACAAGATACATCTCCCAAACACCATCAAATATGTGACAAAGTACCAAAGTGAAAATATCCTTATGAATGGCATACACACCGACATTTGGAGAGGGCGGTGGAGGTTAACTGGTGTTTTGTAAGGTCCCCTGTGCTGAGGAGTCACAACTCTCCAACAACGGCGTGTTCGTGTGCGGATGGTGGCGGAGTGCCACTTGATCTCTACCGCAGTAATCGCAGCAGGCGGCAAGTCCTGCTGTGCTTCGTTTTCATGCTCAAGTTCACTCGCCATCAATCAGTCTATCACAGTTACAACCTGAAGGCCCCATGTTTGGCTTCTCAGAGGACATACGAGGATGGATCATATCTAATATCAATTTACAAAGATCCATATGTCTTAATTGGGGGTGGGGGCAGCTGGTTCCATCTAAAGTTAGAGGAGCAAATCTCCGTACACACCCGTCCTCATCATCATCACCACTGAGTTCTCTGTTGTTGTGAGTTTATAGACAGACATATGCCTCCGATCATTTTACCTTCCAGCCAGGAGCTTCGACAGCTGTGTGTAACATGTGGGAGCTTCACATTATCCAAGTGACAAGGACTGGTCCCCAACTGGCTTCCCATCAACTACCACTGCTCCTGCTCTGCTCAGAACTACTTCACACAATAAAATGTGTTTACCCAATGGTTAAGTTGCACATCTAACTCGTTCTCACTCCCAACTTGTCAAATAGCGGCCAAGGCTCCATTTGGCGTCTGCATGACGCACCGGCCTTTGAACGCCAATGTAAACCATTCCATTATTAGACGCTCAGAGCAACGGACGTATGAAGAGGAAGGAAAGTCTGCTTGGAGAGGAAGTCGAGGACCCTTGAGCGTCATAGTTTGACGTTTAGGACCCCTGACCAAGCGGTGGTATTTGACGAGTTGGGAGTGAAAACGTGGTGGCACATCTCAACGCCTTCGGTTAGAGTCCCGGTAGGGGGACATTTGTCCCATGTCATATCAAGACAACCAGAGATTACCTGCCTCGCACAACTTGCATCTTCATTGAATATTGATTTTCCAAACAGAGAAGCACTGACAAAGTTGATTTAGTATTCATTAATCAAACACATTACACACATCTTAAAGTCATGCTACATTCCCAGTATGTGTCTGTCAAACTAATTCAAAAGTTTGAGTAGCGGGATTGTACTTTAATGTATTAATGTAAATTCTTGTTTTTGGTTGGTCTCTTGTTGTGTCTCTGCTTGTAGTTGGTGCCCTGAAGTCAAACAAGGCTTTGAAAGAGCTCCACCTCACCAACAACCTGCTGAACAGCTACCAGGATGCCCTGCATTTAGGAGACCTGCTGCGCTACAACACCACTTTACAGACAATGGAGCTCAGCAGCAATGTTGTAGCAGATGCTGGTAGGATGTTTATCTTTGTTGCAGAACACAACATATATATTTATTCAAAGTTCTGCAGGGGAAAATGGATATGCAAAAAAATCTGTGTCTACAGTATCCGGTTTTGTCCAATTGAGAACCCATGGGTTCATCCTATTGATGAAATGTATTTAATTCAGGATATGTGTGCATAAATGATAAAATAACAATAAAATAAGGATATACAGTAACGAAGACCCAGTCTTAAAAGTTGAAAAGAGGTATTTGGAGGTGTTGAAGGTCATGTTTTTAACCTTAGAGCCAGGCTAGCTGTTTCCACCTGCTTCTAGTCTTTATGCTAAGCTAAGCTAACCATGTATATATAGATGGATGACGAGTCCCCACTTCATCCTACTGTAAATTAAATAAAAATATCTCAGATATCAGAGCTGCCATCTTGACATTATTTGGAGCAGGGTCTGTGCGGTGGTAATTCGGGGGGCTGGAGCCACATGATAAGAGCAATGTAAAACATCCTGCATGCAAACATTACAAACTGGCATGGTGGGTGATTAAAACATCATTGGTACCTTCTCCTGAGCATCAGTGCTGTTGGTGACAAGAGGAGCCTGAGAAGAGCTAAAGGGTTTTAAAGACTAACTTCCCAGAATGTTGCACCTGAGGCAAACATTCTTCACTGCGAAATGGATTCCCACATTTCCATGATTTACATTGTGTGAATGAGAGGCAGATGAGATTACGTGTCTCGATTGCAATTGAGACACGTAATCTCATTAATCATTAGTAACACTTTCTGTTCATTAAAGAATGACCCTACTTGGCTTGCCAGCAGCTTACAAGGAAACACAGCAAAGCACCCGGATAGATAAACACAGTGGGAGGGGTGCACTGTCCAGCTTTAAGATGTGAAAAGGTTAAGCATATAGCAACACCCTCCATAGTTACTGGAGCTCCATCATTCCCAACAAACACCTGTCAGTGCCATTTAGCTTACAAATGCAAAGCAGTTCAGCTCATTGCTATAATGTAATGTTGTTGGGTTGTTGTTGTTGTTGTTGGTTCACTCTGCAGGTTTGGAGGAGCTGTGTGATGGTCTGAGGGGGCAGACGGCAGGTGTGAGGGTCTTACTGCTGAGGAACAACCAGATCACTGCAGATGGAATGGTCCATCTGGCCAAGGCTCTGGTGAGGATCCCAGTAACAGCCCTCTGAGTGATTCTGGGTTATGCGAAATAAACTGAATTGAATTGAATCAAACAAAAGAAGCCATTAATGCCAACAGTCAGCATAAGCATTAATGTATTCCACAGAACAGACCTTTTATTTTCTCCATGGACAACAGAAACTTCAGTCTAAGTGCAGTTTTCCTCGTCAGGTAACTTCAATGGAATACGTTCCCACAAAAGGACCATTTGTATATCTATTACTCACTGTGTTACCTGGTGTTCTTGAGAGAAGAGAACGTTGTGTTTCTCTCATGCCTCCTTTGTGAACTGAAAATCCCAAACAAGAGAAAAGTTGTGATGAATTGAAATAAGTGGAAGTCGCATTTCACGGCAAAACTATCGAAACATCCGTTAAAAAAAACTCTCCAATCCAAGTCACTATTCCGCCATTTCTCATTCCTAAAATAACTTGTACTTGTCATTCTAAGGAGAAATTATTTGTTCCAGGGGCTACTTGACTTTTGTGTTGAACCCTGAAAAGATTAATACGTGTTCCTCATGCTATTCTAATGTAAGTGATCCACAGCCCTCACTCCATGCTCAATTTATTCCAAAGTTTATCTGAAGCTAACATGAGGCTTCTAATGGGTAATAACAGAGATACAGTTTTTGTTACTGTCCATCTGCCACAGCTCTGCAAGGACACATTAACAGGGAAGGAGACAGAGGAATTTAGTGTGATGTGTGATCCTGGGAAGAATCCCAGGATCACACATCACACTAAATTCCATCTTGTCAGGCTTTAAGTAATGCACGTGTGTCTGGTTAGCCAGAGCACAGACCAATGAGTGTGAGGAGCTACCGGCAGCTAGGGGTGTGGCTTAAGTGTGTGTGTGTGTGTGTGTGTGACACAGGGAGGCTCCTAACAACAGTGGCGGCTCCTGAAGAGGTAGTTAGCACAGAAGCAGCATAAGCATCAGTTCTATCAGACCTGGAGAGTATTTCTTCATCGATAGAATAAGGACACTGATGGTGTTGCTGTTCTCAGAGTGTTCTGAGTAACAAACAGCAGCCCTCATAGCTTCGTTAAACCGAGTTAAACGGGCCAACTGGTACCTGCTTTGCTTTTTATATTGCGGTCGCCTCATCCAGAGAACCAGAAAAAGTCCCGCCTCCACACGTTTCACTGTACACTCCTAATAACATGCATTCCTTCCGCCTGATTGGCAGCATAAACTGCACCTTCCTGTCATGTGAGCGGCGACTGTGGAAGTCAAAAGGCTAGAAATTAAAGGCATGCCATGTACGCTCACACACACACACACACACACACACAAACACACACACACTCAACACACACACGCACACACTTCCCCTGTCTCCTCCAGTGCTACCAAAAGAAGGAACAGTTTGATTAAATAATAGATGCGCGTTAAGGAGGGGTGCTCATGCGGCCTGCCAGTCACGGGGATAAGTAGATGTCCTTGCAGGCCGTAATGATGATAATTAGACCCGTAGCTGGTCGTGTCGAATATGATGACAAGGAGAGCTGTTATTAACCTTTCTGGTTGGTCTCTGTGCTCTTCCTCTCTGTCCTCGTCGGCCTGTGTTTTGAAGGACTACAACTAGGGCAGCAGATGTGGGCCAAAATCCACTTGCAGGTCTAGAAATTGGCTTATGATTTCTAGATTTACTCTTAAAAAAAAAATATATATATATATAAGAAACTCTGAGGTGAGTATGTCATGCAGGACTCTTGTTTTGTTCTACTTTGTGAGTTCCTCTGTTTTTTTGTTTAAAGCCAGCATGTCATGTGTGAAAGCATACTGTGTTTTTGCTGGTTTCACACTCTTACCCCCCTCAAACTTCTCACTCCAACCCTCCTGTGGTTTACGTTTGACAGGCTTCAACCATGCTCGACTCTCACACACTCTCAACCACGCAGTCGCCTCTTTAATTGTCTGCTATTATCCCTCGTGCATATCCATCCGAGATGCTCTTCCTCCCTCTCCTCCTCCCCTCTTCACCGGAGAAGCTTCTCGCCACGCGTTGGATGTGGCGGTGCCCCTGTGTGTGTGCCGTGGAAATAAAGGGGGGGACCCTCTCAAGTGTGTTTGTTGTCACCGTGGTGCAAATTAACTCCAAAAAGAAGAGGCTCTCCGGGTCTGTCTGTTGCCTTCCTGGCTTCCTTTCCGCCCCCGCGCTCCCTCTCTCTTCAGAACGCTGACCAGAGGAGTTTAACAAGGGTGGCGAGGCGAGGGGGCAACCGAAGAGTGGGTGGCGCATTCCTCTTCAAGCTGTTGGGCAACAAGGGCCTCTTGTGCCCCAGACACCCCCAGCTTTATGCGCCAACTAATCAACCTTCAACGCTAATGTGGCTCTGGAGAGTGGAAACAGAAGTTCTGAGCATTGAACATGAGAGGAAACAGTTTGAAAAGGAATAATAATCACCGCATAATAATAATGATGATTAAAACGTCTCAGCCTTTTCACACTGAAAGTATCCGCTACACGGAGTCTGGCGCTCCATTGTCGTGGTAAATTCAAAGTAAAGCAGTGATGGAGGTTCCAGTCTGAACAGTGCGCAGTCGTAAACGTGGAGATGGATGCTGTTTTTCAGCCCGTGCTGAGGGTCCTGCAGGTCCTGGATTTGAGTGAGAACCTCCTGGGGAACGAGAGCATGCAGGTGATCAGGCAGCCTCTGATGGTGAACTGCTCGCTGCTGCAGCTCGGCCTGGCACAGGCCAACATCACGTGTGAAGGTACAACAATACATGCGCAGCAACATTTTTGTGATTCTATTTGAATTCACAATTGAAGGAGACACAAAGTACAGATTAGAATATATGATGTATAACTATATTCTTTCTCTGAAACAAGAGAAACCTGCGACCTGCACCTGAATATTTTAAATCCCAAAATAAAAAAACATGGCAAATGGCCGCTAAGGTATGAGGTTAGAATCATCGGTAGGTTCTTTATGGTAGCTAGCCAAGACAGTCAAACTAGCCTTGCAAGCCTTAGCCCCCCTCTAACATTTCAACGTTTTCTCTGATGAAGGTGCTGTGGCGTTGGCAGAGTTCCTTGCAGAGAGTCGTCAGATTCAGCAGCTGGACCTCCGTCAGAATGAAGTAAAGGTTGGAGGCCTGATGGCCTTGTGTCTGGCCCTGAGAATCAACCGGTCTCTCGGTAGCCTGGATTTGGACCACATACCTCCACAGGAGCAGGTAGGTACAGCTATCATTGTAGTTACACATCTGAATCCTCTGAAACACAGTCTGCAATGATGTAGACCGAGCTGTACTGTTGGGTAGCGGTTCGTTCCAGGTCTTACATGCTCTACTCTACCACAGTTAGCTTTCTAGCAGCGCCGGCGTTTCCAAAGAGGTGAGCTGGGTAATTGCCCAGCACTTTGGGAAGGGTGGCGAAATGTGGGCCAATTATTTATGAGCACAATCCCATCAGGGCCACTGCTGTTCTGGAGCTTTCCATCTTGTCTTTATTAGTTTGCCAAGTAGTCAGGGACTGGTTTGTGACACAGAACCATCTGAGAAGCCGTCATTGGAAACTGTTTGGAAAAGGGCCGGCACTTGAACAAACGCTTGATAGGGGATTGAATCTCATCTGTCAATCCAACTCTTGCCGAAACTAGTCCGGAGAAGAGCGAAAACATCCTGGTACTGTTGAGACATCTACGAAAACCTGTTCAGGAGCCACCATTGACAGTCATTGACAGTCACCTCGCGGGGTCATTGCGTCACACACATCTAAACCACAACGTGCTGCCAGATGCTGATTGGTTCGTATCACTGGTGATACAGAACGCAAATATTATTATATATCATTTTTTCACGGTATTTTAAGGTAGATTGTTCTAAATGTACGCTTCGCAAAGAAAGGCATCAACCAATCACGTTGTGCGGATATTATGCGTATTAGTATGTTATAGTGTACAACCCAATGTAGTCTGCACCAAGACAACAAACTGTATTACACTTTTACAAGAGCAGTGAAGACCAGATCCACTCCTTTCTTCCTTACCTTTCACAATAAAAGCCCTAGACCAATACAATGCGTAACTGTGCACTG
This sequence comes from Cyclopterus lumpus, assembly GCF_009769545.1. NCBI lineage: Eukaryota > Metazoa > Chordata > Actinopteri > Perciformes > Cyclopteridae > Cyclopterus > Cyclopterus lumpus. Next base: position 1,757,845 of record NC_046987.1, read on the forward strand.
AGAGCGTTTCTCTAAAAGGAAACTCCCATTAAGTAGCGTAGGTTAGACAACACTTAACCTCAGACAGACTGCCGGACGCGGCGCTGGGTCAACAGGATCCTGATAGTTGGTCCTCTGCCTGCACCAATCAACGCCAACCTTTTATTGAAAAAGTGTGCCGGTATAATTAGTTTGAAATAGTATTTAGCATTTTCAGGTTGTTCATTCGTCACGTCCCAGGATTGTAAAGGCCTTTACCAGAGGCATGATGAGATGATATCTCATGGTATCACAAGGATGCAGCTGCCGTGCAAAGCAATGAACTTCTAATTTTAACTTGTGAACCAGCATGGAGGGCAAGTCCTTGAATTGCTCAGAAAAATGGAAATATAAACTTCTATGACATTCATAACAACTCCATCTGCTGCATGTGATAGAATTGAAAACTGCCTCCTAATTAGACCTTGTGGTGAGATTATTAAAGGCATAAAATGACCTGGTGTTGTGAATCGTGGTTTGACCTCCACCCTGCCTGCTTTACCGATGGTGCTCAGCCAGTAGGACGGATACTCGTTGTGTCTCAGCTCTGCAGGCCTTTAAATGACTGTTGGTGCTTTCATTTAAATTTCACGTCCTAATTTAGAATGAAGGGGTACTGGTGACTGAGGATTACTTATCCTTAACGTCTTGTCTTTTGTGATGTATTCAGACTCACTGTGGTCTCATTTGTCATTTGGAGACACAAGTAAGTCATTTGTGTCTCAGTTCATCAGTGATACTTGTTTTGTGTTCCCTCCCCACCATCCATGGCTGCAGAGGCCTGAGGAAAACGATGCCATAACTTTAATACATACCCCTGCTGGATTCACAAAATAATTACCCACACTTGCCATCTGTTTGTCATGATTTTATCTCTGCTAACTTATTTGCATATTAAAGCATTAATTAAAATCTCCAAGGAACGGAATGCTTACTTTAAAATTAACTCTGAAGGCGATCCGTGCACAGCTTCCAAAGTTGTTTTATTTTTGTTTGCAGTGGTTTTCTGTTTGTCTGCGTGTTGTTTACACGATTAAGTCTGATTTTTATGAAATGTCTCCTCTGGCTAAAGTCAAGCGGCAAGATGCGACAGATTTTGGAGAAGCAGCTTTTAAGAGCCATGACGCTTCTGTGAATGTGTGTCATTAAATCTGGGACTTCTTCGCCGTCGCCACCGTCTTCTTCTTCCTCACGTTTGCACACGCACCAAAGCCTCCATATTGGCGGCTCTGTTTTCATGCTCCTTTTAAGCCGCCGAGAGACGTGATTAGCATTTCCACCATTGTCGGGAGTTAGTGTGGCTGGATATTTTAAGGGATGGTAATAAGGGAATTTTTAAGCTCTGTCAGGTTTTGGAGTCACACAGCTGGGATTTGTCTTGGCGTGGCATATCCAGGTGGGAGGAGTGACGATTGTATTAAAAAGCAAATCTTTCCATCAGAAAACAGCGGGTGGCCAGATCAAGTGTTCTTGCTCAGTCACATTCCCCGGGTCGCCAAGGAATACGTGAAAATTTCATTCGTCTGAAGGAAAATAAGTGTGGGTATGAATGTGAGTGAGTGGCGGAGGGGTTATGGCTGCACTTTGTGTGTGTTTGACAGAGTCGCTGATGTGGAGTTTGTGTGTTCATACGTGCGCCTTTTGCATGTGTGTGGTTTTACGGCGATGCGGGGGGGCGATTGAAGATGCGCATATTTAAAAGGGGGGAAAAAAGGTGGCAAGAGGGGAGGAAATCTGGGTCCTCTTGTCTTTGTTTACAAGAGTCTGATTTTTCATGTCTGTTGCCATGCTGCTCCATTTGATCACTGGCCTGTTTGCTGTTAATGATTAATTATTTACCCATCTAAAATATTCATGCACCCTGGCCCTAGTAGAAAGCAGTATTTTTCTGACGGGCAAGTTCTCTCTGTAGCCACTGCAAGGTGGAGCTGTTTATACATCCTTATCAGGGGACTCCGTCAACCCAGCTAATGCACTAAACTTCCCAACTCTCCTAATCGCGGGTCGGGCGAGGCGGCCTCAGCAGCCTGTTTACCTGTTCAATATTTGGCTTTGGATTTAGCCAGCGTGAGCGTCCTGTCAGCCGTCCTCCAGCAGAGGAGTTCAGCGATAACACTGGAGAGTGTCCTCTCCTGAATGTCGCATGTCGGCAAGGTGGAGCTGTTAGAGGCTGTCTCACTGAGGGGTAATTACAGCAGCGTGTCTGTGTGTGTGTGTGTGTGTGTGTGTGTGTGTGTGTGTGTCTGTGCAGGAAGGAGAGGCATCAGGAAGGAGGTTCAGTGGTTTGTTTCAGTGGTCCAGTGGAGGGGGGCGACAGCAGCAGTTGTGGGTTTAGAGAGGAAGCCAAAAGGACAACAGTATTTTAATGCTTCAAGGTATTTTTGACTAACTTTACTTGGATGTTGTTAAATAAAGCTTTATACTCGGAGGCCTTGGTTTCCACACCTGTGCAATCTCTTACAAGTTCTACCTTTACAAAGTTTATAATGTGCCGTCAGAATTGTGTACATTTAATGATGTGTTTATTAAGGTGGTACTGTATACATTATATGGAGAGGTGTTCCTAATGATTTATTCTTCATAGTTACATACATAAGGGGGTCAGAATGTTAGAAACACCTCTGACTAGAGAGCATCTTGCGATGTGATCACACCAATTGCAACACCATATAAACCATGTAAAGTGGGGGGGCCAACGGCCCCTTCCGCTCTTCCCACCCCTCTACTTCTGGCACCTTGTGGTAGTTCCGGCTGCAGTAGGTGTCTCCGGCTCCACATGCTGTCATGATGACTCACACACAGACACACACACGGTGTGGCGGCTGGTAAATATAATGCCACACCATCACTACCTATGATCTCAATGCTAAAACATTGAGTTAACTATGACTGTAACAGAAAGCATGATATGCTTGACAAAAGGAGACTAAATGGCTGAACACGTGTACTGGATTGTATTAGACTGTAGAGGTACCTGATAAAGTGCACCGGGTGTGTATGACACCTTTCACATTAGAAATGAAGTGCTTGACTTTGATGCCGTTAAACACTTTAAAACCAGTCTCTGTTGGTCATATGGTCATATTTACAGGAAGAAACTTTAACTTTTATGAAACTGGTTATAAAAACAACAACCAGGCTTCGTCTGGGAACAGGTGCTCCAAGATGCAGGGCCGGACTTACCCAGCACTGGGCCAAAGGGCACATTTAAGCTGAGGTTCCGCTATTGAACCCCCAAGTATTCATCATATACAGTGTATATGGAACCATACAAACCCATCAGTACTAATATTTGGTCATATACCCTTCCCCAGATGTGTTGTGTATCAGAATACTTGTGCTAATAGTGTAATTTAGAAACATGCACCTGTAAGATTAATATCAATTGAAAGAAATCACTGGATTTAGACCCAGGGCTTCAAGACAAGGTCTTTCTCATTAGAGTGTCCTTTCATGTTGCATATTCCCCAAGTAATGAGCAGTTATTGCCACCAAGTGTACCTCGGGGCCTTGTCAACGTAAGTTTGCTGAAGCTAATGTGTGGCGGGCCATTGCCAGGAAACACATGTAGATGTATACAATAAACATCTATTTTGGATTCATGTTGTATTAGTTTTGTGGTTTGGATGTGTATCATTTACCCTAATAAATGGTATAAAATAAGATAATCCTTCATTAGTCCCACAGCGGGGACATTTACAGGATTACAGCAGCATAGACGGTGCAAACAAACAAACAGGAGGAAAAAAGACTAGATCAATACGTAATCACACAGTAATAGTATAATAAATATATGTAAAACACATATTTATCATAAAATATAATACAGTCCGACTGTTGTTAATATTGCAGAGTGGATTAAACATTTATATTGCTCTATGTGCAGTGTCTTTGTGAGCACCATGAGAGTGTTAGCATTTAGCTGTGGGCACGTGCTAAATACAGCCTCACAGAGGGCCGTTTAACCACGGTTGATCTACAGTGAGAAACAGCAGAGAAAAAAATATTGGATACAAATTATGGAAAATTAGCAATATGAAGGGTGAAATACAGTGACCTATTTTTCTATTAAACCACACTTCTATACCATACTTCAAAGGCTTGCTTCAATCCCCGAAATGGATGCAGCCCTCTTTAAACATGTTGTATTTGTGATCTTTACGATTTAGTACCCTTCCACATAAGGGCTGTAGTGAGCGTTGGATATGTAGCCATAATGAAACATGGCCTTAGAAATCAGATGACTGACATGTGTTGATATCCATTAAAAGGATCTGCTGTGGCTATTCTGTATTTCATCCAACAACCTTGACTGCTCACGCCTCAGAGTATTCTGCTGGCTTGAGATCACATCGCTGTGAATGTGAGAGTGACATCCGAGAACAGTTACATGTGTTTGTGTGGGTCTGTGGAGAGATTGCTGTGGGAAATGCCGCGCGCAGAGGACGCCGTGAGAAGGAGCGCCGAGTCTTATTTTAGGAAGAGCGTGAAACAAAGAGGTCTCTGGGTAGGTTCTCGGCCACCCTTCCTGTCACGGTCAGTCCCAGTAGGGTGGCTGGGTGACAGGACGGCCTGACCATGCATGTAGTCGGCACTCAGGTTTCAGTTGCATCATGATGACACCGGTGCTCTGGGGACCAGAGTACGGAGGCAGACAACAGCAACCAGGCAGAACAAACCTCCCAGCAACGCCTCAGAGGGCAGCGGGGAGCGGCTCCGAGCGAGGGGGGGGGGGGCAGGGTTCACACTGCTACCAGATCAGTCAGTCACCTACTGGAACCACACCACACAATACAGCTCACATAGTTCAGAGAGCATAGAGGAAAGAACTTCCATTTAACCAAGTGAATCACTTCTGATGACCAAAAGATTGAACATTTCCTGTATTTAATCCAGAATTAGAATATGTGGTGTTATCACAATCTAAAACATGAGACAACATTATCCGACAAATACAAAATGTGGTATTGCATGAAGTATCTGAATATACCAGGACCTCAGTTCAACCAAATTAAAACCTGAGATGCCACCAAGCCAAAATAATGGAGGTGAATGGAATTTATTTGCAGTATTTAAAAAAATCCTTTTTATAAATTCAAAAGTGGCATCAGTTTCCAGAAACACTGTCCCTGTGATTTAGGATAATCCATGTCATTTACTGCCAACAAATTCTATAGGGATTACACTCAGGGCCACAGCAAGGATTAAAAGTACTGTGGTCATGAGTCTAAGCAGCTCCCCTTGGGAAAATAAATATTTTAAGATTATTTGTAATCATTTCTAAATTTGATTTATTCAATTAGCTGCATTAAAACTACATGTTGACAGTAGCCCTCTTAATTAATTTAAAAATGTTTGGGGATCCTTGATTTGCAGAATATTTTGGCATTTTGATTCAACTGTAGCACATTTGTCAGCTCAACATTCATTAGGTGAACTAACAGCAGAGTAAAGAGAAAATAGATATCAAGATTAACAATACTGTTGAGCCCTGACCGATGTACGTTATGTAACTTAAAAATAGTAACACCAGACGGTTTCTGCTTCTTTTGAGGTGGCAGGAGTGAAAATGGCATTTGTTGTGTTATGGTCTCAGAATGATGAAGACAACTGGAGAACAATTAGATGCATAATAGGATAGAGGCTCTTGATTTGTGACCTGGCAACTATCACGTTTTTACCAAATAATATACAGTTATTTTGGCATTTTATCATCAAATGGCTTGAAAATAGCTGGCATGAATAGGAGAAAGAAATCTCCCCTTGGGAGGATGCCCTCGCATCGCACCCCCTTAGGTTTGGGCTGAGCCCCGAATGTTTACAGCATCTGGCTCCGCCCCCGGTCTGGAGCCTTGGGGCCTTTTCATGCTGTGCCAGGGTTGTTATCCAGTGTTGTCTCCAGATTTGTAAAACCACAAATTTCCAAGAAAAAATATGGAGGACATGACCTCAGTGTCCCCAATTGCAGCTATGGCCTCGATTACAGGGAGGTCTGTGGATTACCCAGAGCAACCAGGATGCTCGTTTCTAAAAAAAGGTAAACCGATGTTAATCTTATTAAAAAAATGTATGTTTCAATGCTTTGAAAATCTTGATCCTTCATTTTGAACATACGATTACATTGTGATCTCGCTACCTAGGCAGCGTAGCAGAGAAAGAATACATTTTCGTAAAACTGTTGAAATGTGAATAAGTGTCACGTCAGGTTTTCCAGTCTGCTGTCAAAGCTACAAACTCGATGATGTGAGCTTCATACTGTCAGACGACAGAACGTTCATTTTCAAAGCCACAAAACTCCTGTTGTGTCCCTTGTTGTGTCCCTTGTTGTGTCTCTCTCTCAAATGCATCATTACTTTGACTTTTCCTCCTGATACCTCTGAAAGGGACAAAGCTGGATGAGTTACTCCACCAGATGAGGGGTGGGGGGGGGGGCATGGGCTGCTCAGGGGGAGTTGTTGGGGTTTTTTTTTTTTGGGGGGGGGGGGGGGGGGCGCAATCCCCTGTCTCTCTGCAAACATAACAACAACAGCAGCAGCAACACACTCCTCGCTGCACTCCTGATGTATTTTCAGGCAAAAACAGGCATATTTGCCAGCTGTGTAATTTACTGCGGCTCTCATTTGCATATTAAAGCCTTAATTAGCCCCTCTGAGCGTGTGTGTGCGCCTGTGTGTGTTTCTGTGTGAGGGGTGTGTGTGTATGTGTGTGTGTGTGGGTGGAGTGGGGGGGGGGGGGGGGGGGGGGGGGGTGTAGTGTAATCACTTGGACGTGTAGTCAGGGGAAGGGGAAGGGGGATCAGCATTTCGGGGTCTGGATTGGGGCCGGAGGGGAACGGATTCACTTCCCGCCCTGGTTCCCCCTGTGGACCGGCGGGTTCTGATGCGGAGCGAGGTGGAGCTCTTTGATGAATAACACTCGACACGTCGCCTTGTCATTTTTAATCACTCCCACGCTTCCAAACCGAGAGGTGTGACCTGCACCATCACGGGAAGAAGGGATGTGTTTTTGTATCCTCTCAGTGAGTTGAGGTGATGGAGAGCAGGTGGGAACAAGGAAACACTCTTTTTAAAGAGCTCAGTGGCGAACTGTAACACAACTTTTAGCACACAGTGTTAACAAGTGTTGATTGGAAATCTCTAGAGAAATGATTGTCCCTCAGTTGTCCCATAGCTTCTAAGTTACAAGGTGTTTTTTGCACACTGTAACAAATACATGTTGTATCTGCTTGTTAATTATTCCTTAAATATGAACCACACTACCTAGTAATTAATTTATTAGGAACTAAAGCTGCTCGATCAAATGCCATTCTAGATGTGTTGTGCTTTACTTAGTTTCTACATGATCTGACTCATACAGACTCAAGACATCTTTAAACCTGGACGCCATAAAGAGAGCACACGTGTTGTTTGACTGGGCTGAACGGACTCTTTAACTTCAGGGTTTGATCACACGTTAGACCGACTCCTACTTCAGAGGATGTCGTCATTGTCTGTGTAATACTTCATAGTCATTTAGTAAACCTCATCCATAGAGTGAGCCCAGCCAACATGCTGTAGGCCTACACCAAATGTACAGTTTAAAAGCTGAGACTAAGTTCCTTTATCAAAACTTTATTCACTTAGCAACTTTGCAACACAAACAACTTTCAGAAGTCACAAGGTGGTTTATTCAGAGGAGGCTTTTCTCACTTGTCATAGCCCAGTAAGTCCACATTCCCCATTCAGACATGCAAGACGCTTGCTCCAACAACTTGGCATAATGACCAAACACTGGAAGTTCTGCAATTGATATGGGCCTCCTCTGCATAAGGGGGCATATGTATATAAGCCCCGCATAAGTGGGGGTATCGGATCGCATCGCCTTTCAACGGGCATGTCCTGAGGCGCCACGCTCAAACAGTCACCCATCAACAGCTGGCAGCCTCTCATCTGACTACCATGAAGCCCCATGCGTGTCTATCGCTCTCGCTCCCTTCATCCACAAGCCACATCCCTTTCACTTTTGAATGGCGGGCTGAATGCAGAAATTGCCCCTGTCCACCATGCGCGCTGAATATTTAACTATGAATATGAAATATCTTGGCAAGACTTCAACCACCTTCAAGAGTGAGAGCCCCTCCAACTCTCTCAGCATACGCTCACCCACCCAGTACCCCTCTTTTTTTTTTGCACTCACGGGTCGATCATCCCATCCCTGTATGGAGGGATGTCAGGAGAGGAAGTGGTGAATGATCTTCTCCGGTTGGGCTCCAAAGTCACCGATTGAAGGCAAAACTCCCGACACCGAAGCTCTGTGGATGATAAGGTGAGGGCTCTGGTGGAAAGAGGAGCCTGACAGAGTGAGGGAAAACATAACGGCTGAGGAGTTCTGCTTTGGCGAATTGCCTCCTTTTGCTTTTATCTCCATTCAAGGCCCTCCCTACCTCCTCACTGCCAGACAACTTTCCCTTCTCCTTCACCTCAATCCACAAAGACGACAGCTGTGCCGATCGCAGATCAATATTGGCCCGCGATGATCAGCACTTAACATGTTACATCCCAGACTGTCAGTGGGAACCAATTTGTTTATGGAGATTTAATTGAGTTAATGTTTAAAAGTTGGATTAAAAAACTTGTCCAGAGTCGGCTCATTGGGTTTGTGTTTCGCCAACCTCCACCACCCCCCTGCTTGGTATGGAAATAAAAGAAGGACCTAAATGGGGGGAAGCAGGTCTGGGCACGTTCAATGCCACGTTCAAGGTCACATTCAAGGCCAGACATCCTCACTTAATGGATCCTTAAGGAGGGAAATGCTTTTATTTGACAGTGTCTGAGCAGTGACTTTCAAGATATTCAAATCGTAATGAATTTGTTTAATGCTAGAGTCCACGAGAATATCCCACAATCTAGCTTTGTCAATCAGAGTCAGAAAAACAAGCGACTTCTTTCTTTTTCTCTAAATTTCCTACACCAGTTATGTTGCAGACTATGAAACTCATTAATTAATTCCCATAGCACACATATGGATTTACCAAATAGAACGTAGAAGTTGCCCAGGTATGCTTGCCCTAATTCGACAAATGTGTAGAAAGTTTTGTTTCCTTGCAGAGTTGATGCCGATAAATCGGACAGTGGAATATCCTAAAAGACTTTTGTTTGTAAAGCAATAGGCACAAGCGTCATCCTCTCATGCGGACACGTTGTGTCTGTGGACAGCAGAGCTCTGCTACCTGAGCCGTGCCTGGAACCGTACGGTACAAGCCAGGTTCAGGACTCAGTTTTCAACTCATGCAGAGCTCAGACACATTGGTCAGTCACAAGATATTTTATGGTGGGTTCTCATAAAATTCAATGAGCACATTCATGCTCAAGAGAGGATGAACTCTTTTCATTGTGTCACTAATGAGCTTTTGTCTTGCCCAGACGCACATTGTACGATTTTCATTATTACAGGTATTGTTGATATTCATAGTCCCCAGAAGATGGACCCTATTGAATTAGGTGACCCTGTGATCTTAAACCCAGCCCCGGCCTTACATTCACGTTTTTAAGATCCAAGTTTAATTGGCATGATTTAGTCAACATTCCACACCAGCCACGAATTGCTGATCAAATTCAGAGGAAAAACTGTTTATAGTCTGTTGACTCCATTGCTCTGGTCTGTATTGTGGCCCTTTTTAAGTCAATTTAGACATTTCTTAGTCCGGAATGTGATGTGTTACAGAATAAAAGAATATAGTAAGCCAGACTTATCAGCCAAAATGAAAGCCTCTACACCGCCTCTTGTTCTACTGTCCTGTCTCGCATGTCCCTCATCCTCTATCCTAGCAACATCCTCCACTGTCCCATTGCCCCCCCCAACTCTGGTCCGGGCACCATGGAGGGGAGGTAATTGGATTTGTTGTCACCTCCACTGGCTGGCAGGCCTGGCCTGTCTACTCAACTTAGTGATGAAGACATCAGTGTGACAGGGACCCTGGGAGAGGATCAGCTGGTGTCCTGGACGCCACTAATAAAGCTGTGGTCATGCCACGGCCATGCCGCCACGGCTGCAGCCAGCTGTTACCTCTGCCACCTCTCCTCCAGTGCCAGTGCCCATTCCACGGCTTGGGGAGTGTGTGTGTGTGTGTGTGTCGGGGAAGAGGGGGGCGGGGGGGGGGGTGACATGGTGAATGAAGAGTGGGAAGCCTTATTAAAGCAGATGCCAGTCCCCCCTTCGCTCTGTTGGAGAGGTCAGAGAAACACTCCCCGAACACTCCGCCGTGGTTCCGGGCAATGCTGGCACAAGGCCCCAGTGTCCTGGCATTCCCTGTGACGTACTGTGTCGCTAGCCATCTTAATAAAGCAGTGACAGGAGGCCAGCCAAAGTCAAGGTCTGGAGTTTAGGCTTCACTGCAGTTGTCCCCTGGTTCACCCCATCAGGGATCAATGAGTAATGTCCTCAGTGTCCTGCACAATACGTTGCCTTTAAACAGTCTACTCATTAATGCAAAAATAAATATTAGTTGTCCAGTTTTGAGAATTAGAGTGGCTTGGATATAGAGATGGGAAATGTTTTCCCTTTTGTAGCTTGGCAAAATAAGTTAGATAGGAAAATAGAATCAATTTGAAGTACAAAAGAGAAAGCATTTAAGATGCATGTCAGTGTTTGTGCAGAGCAGTTTGAATTTAATATTATCACAGTATGTGTCATATTAAAAAAAGAGTGTTGAGGATATGAGGCTGACCTGGCACCTGTGCAGTACAGGGTGTGCACTGATTATGTGATCACAGTGATGGCTGTAGTTACGACAGTGAGATGCAGTGCTGACAGTGGTGATAATGTGGTTGTAATGATGGCGTGGGGGCAACGGCAGCATGCCAGGTTGAGGCTGTGATAGAGTGACTGGATGCATGATAGCATTTTCAAAATGTAATTTGTTTAACATTTTCTACAAAACAATATTCTTTGGATTGCCACAAATCCCTGTCCAAACATTAGGTGTATTCAAAGAGTTTTTTTTTTTTTTTAAGGTCCAAAGCTGAACTTCTTTATGTACCTTCAGAGGCCTTCTGGGTAACGTTGGGCCATATGAGCAGTGCTGCGTTCACTTACTGCTGTAGCTACGTACTGACGTGTCTTTAGATTAGATTAGATTAGATTAGAAAACTTTATTAATCCCCAGTGTGGAAACTCATTTGCCACCAAAAATTCATACAGACAACAATAGACACAGTCCACAGAGCACAACACACAAGAAACACACTACAAGGAACAAACAAAACCAGAAAATGCCCCTTAAAACATGACCATCAGAAAGATGCTAAATCTAAAAAAAAACCTAAAGGTGTTCATTAAAAATGGAACTGCTGTTGGAACAAAAGACCTTTTGAGTGGTTCAGTAGAACACTGAGGCCTCCTGAGTCTCAGTGAAAGACCTTCTGAGTGGTTCAGTAGAACACTGAGTCTCAGTGAAAGACCTTCTTAGTGGTTCAGTAGAACACTGAGGTCTACTGAGTCTCAGTGAAAGACCTTCTGATTGGTTCAGTAGAACACTGAGGCCTCCTGAGTCTCAGTGAAAGACCTTCTGATTGGTTCAGTAGAACACTGAGGTCTACTGAGTCTCAGTGAAAGACCTTCTGAGTGGTTCAGTAGAACACTGAGTCTCAGTGAAAGACCTTCTGAGTGGTTCAGTAGAACACTGAGTCTCAGTGAAAGACCTTCTGAGTGGTTCAGTAGAACACTGAGGCCTCCTGAGTCTCAGTGAAAGACCTTCTGAGTGGTTCAGTAGAACACTGAGTCTCAGTGAAAGACCTTCTGAGTGGTTCAGTAGAACACTGAGGCATCCCGAGTCTCAGTGAAAGACCTTCTGAGTGGTTCAGTAGAACACTGAGTCTCAGTGAAAGACCTTCTGAGTGGTTCAGTAGAACACTGAGGCATCCCGAGTCTCAGTGAAAGACCTTCTGAGTGGTTCAGTAGAACACTGAGGCCTCCTGAGTCTCAGTGAAAGACCTTCTGAGTGGTTCAGTAGAACACTGAGGCCTCCTGAGTCTCAGTGAAAGACCTTCTGAGTGGTTCAGTAGAACACTGAGTCTCAGTGAAAGACCTTCTGAGTGGTTCAGTAGAACACTGAGGCCTCCTGAGTCTCAGTGAAAGACCTTCTGAGTGGTTCAGTAGAACACTGAGTCTCAGTGAAAGACCTTCTGAGTGGTTCAGTAGAACACTGAGTCTCAGTGAAAGACCTTCTGAGTGGTTCAGTAGAACACTGAGGCCTCCTGAGTCTCAGTGAAAGACCTTCTGAGTGGTTCAGTAGAACACTGAGGCCTCCTGAGTCCATTACAAACACAGTGTAGTGGATGGCCTTCAAAAGAAATGATTGTTTTTAACTTGGCCCTTGTCCTCTTCTGTATAGTGACCTCTAGTGAGTCCTGGGGAAGGCCAATCACTGAGCCAGCCTTTCTGATCATCTTATTGATCCTGTTTTTATCATCCGCAGTAATGCCGCCGCCCCAGCAGAGCACAGCATAGAAGAAGACACTAGCTAAGTTCCCCTGGTAAAAAACATGAAGAATCTTTCTGCTGATCTAAGATCCCTCAAGAAGCTTAGAAGAAAAGTCTTGACTGAGCCTTTTTAAATACAGCCTCAGTGTTCTTTTTACCAGTTCAATTTACTGTCTAGATAGACCCCAAGATATTTATGTGACTGTACAATTTCTATCTGCTATCTGACCCGCAATTATGACTGGGGAGACTTTCTCCTTCTTCCTTCTAAAATCAATAAGTAGCTATTTGGTCTTTCCAACCCTTATCCCTTTGAGTTGTGATAAACCATTGCATGTACTCCCAAAGCCTCTGGTGTTTATATAAAAATGAGCGGCCTTGCTAGTCGTCAGTCTATCCAACCATTCATCTCTCTTCAGCCTGTTCTACCTGAAAACATGTGAACTATCGATGCTTTGACAAAAAGAAAACACAAAAGAAAAGTAACCCAAATGGCCAATACAGATATGATCTAAATCTATATGAAAACCAGAATAGCGCTGCAGAAGCAAAGCATGTGCCCTTAAGGAAACAAAAGTGCAGAGTAGTCCGCCATTATTTATTTATTTGCTGCATGTATTACCTTTGTCTCTGCACTATGGATTTTAATGTAATTAATAAGAAGGAGATATTTTAGTGGATTTCACTTTTCATAAAGCAAGGAAAAGCTGCTGTCTATTTCATGATCCAGCTGCTTTATCAGATGCTCAGTGGAGAGCACACAGTCCAACGAAGTACAACACAACACAGAAAGAAACCTCCGTCTTGCAAATGTTGGTTGTTCAGTGTTCTACAAATCTATTTTTACATCCAATGTCATTCATTATTTTACCTTTTAATTCTTATTTTTAGTACTAATATCAAGAACAAATTAGATAATCAGCCTCTCCACTGTAGTTATGTTTTAAACCACCACTGCACATGTCCAGGCTAACAGTGCTTAACATCTCTTTATATCTGATTTCATCAACATGCAGGTCAGTCTGTCCACCTCCAGCTGACTGCTGTTCCACAACACAAGACCAGCATGCAATATATCAATGTAATATCATTTACAATGGAACAGTAATGAAGATCTAGAAATACTAACCATGACGTCTTTGCTAAAACTGGTTCACATTGTGACAAGACACATTATTTTGTATTATATGAACGATGGCCAGAACAGACATTGTACGGCATGTACGTTTTCTACAGTTAAATTTCTACGCTTTTACATTCGGCCAAGTGGAAAAGTATATCAAGCGTGCGTTTAAAACAGAATTTGGTGGTACAATAACTTGTATAACAAGTAAGACAATCCACTGAGGCCCAGTGGGTCAGATGAGTCATACAAACACAGGACTTTCACCCAGGAGACGGCTATTCTGGTCCCACGTGAAAACAAAAGTAAACGGGGACTCTGCACTTGTAAGACAACATTGTTATGCTTTTTATGTAACGTTATGTAAGAAAGTTTGCTATTGCCAATTGTTATTCAGTTATTATAGTTACGTTGTTGTGTTATTATTTTAAACACAAACCATCATCTTTTTTATAACTGCAACCAGGTCGCTTTGTTTCCTAAACCTAACCAAACTTTTCACAACGTTAACGTGTGTGTTTGTGTAAGCGCGCTACGAGGCCGTTATGAACGGTATTTATGAAACCTATTTTTGGTTCAGATATTTAAAATGTCAACGTAGACTGTTGCCAGCATCTCGTTCTAGGGACGACTAAGCCAACATAACGTGTGTTTGAATTCCACATTGAGTGGGACCTTATGAATAGTATTAATAATATATGCATTTAATGCACCATCTAATTTATTAATGAGCTTTACACTAAAGTAGCGTACAACATAACATGCAGCAGTTATAGGGAACTCCACATTGGGGAAAGGACACTGGACAAGTGACCGAAATGATCACAAGATGCAGGCAACATCAGGTAACCAGCAACCCCTGAGGGCAAAGGTCATCCACCTGGAGCCAGTGGTCAAAGAGGACATTCACCTCGGTGCCTGACACCATCTATAAATACCTCAGAGGGCTTTACAATCTGTACAACACACAACATCCTCTTTGCTTGGAAAAAGTCCCCCAAAACAGCTTTAAACTGCAGTGAAAAAAAAATAAATAAAAGGATTTTTCTTCTTTTTTACAAAACACAAAATAACACGCGTCTCTATTTAAAGGCGTGTTGCACCAGTTGGTGTGAGAACAGATCACAACAGATGGCTCGCCGGTTATTAACGGTGATGAAGATGCTCTCCGACAGATGACCTGGTATGACCAAGGTGTACGTGACCTATATTCCGTCCGCACCAACGCGGTGACCTCGGAGAACACGTCGGGCCGACTGCTGTCACCTGAACCGCTTCCGAAACATATGGCAGCTCCGCTCAGGCGGAAGCTCTCCTTCATCTGCATGTCCAATGTGTTTGTCTACATACACACTCCTATGTATTCTACATGGTAGCCAGCAACATAAGCTGCTAGTACACAAGTATGAAAACTCTTTGCATATATTTACTAATGACTATCTCAGATAATTGCTGTGCTGATGAATAACAGCTGCTATCAGCTGATGATTCCCCACTTGTCATCTCCTCTGGCTGTGTCCAAACAGGAGACAACATACACAAAAGTCCACCTCTTATTCCCATCTTCTGTAAACGGGGGGTGGTGATCTGTTTAGCGTGAGAAGTGTGACCGTCTGTAATTCAGCCGCCCTCATAGACAACACAGGGACAACAGTAAGGGCGTGGGTTTCGCCCTCAGGGAGTCCATTTGGGAAACGTCACGGACCCGGAGGCTTTTCACCGAGCCCTGGATTGCATATTCACCTGTGTAAAGACCCAGTCACAGGTAGCGCCACGGCCGCTGTCGACTCACTCTAAGTCATTAACCGCCTCACAGAGGGGGCATTGAGGAAAGAGCTGAAGAGGTGACAGAAACCCAAACAGCGTCGGGAACGACAGTAAAGGGAGAGGGATCCTCCTCTGTTGCTCTCCTCAAGGGTTCTTCCCTTTTTTCCCTGTGAAAGTTTTTTTTCTGTTTTTTCGGGGAGTTTTTCCTGTTCCAATGTGAGGTCAAAGGTCAGGGATGTCATATGTGTAGAGATTGTAAAGCCCTCTGAGGGGAGTTTGTAATTTGTGATTCTGGGCTGTACAAAATAAACTGAATTGAATTGAATGGCCATAGGGTCGAGCCTCGGACATCCTTCAATAAGCTTTGTGTGGTTTCCCTCCAGACCTTCTTCTGTTTCCTCTCGTCCAACAATACATGTATGAATCTGATACGTGTATGAATCTGATACGTGTATGAATCTGATACGTGTATGAATCTGATCCCCAAAGCCTTCAATCACGATGAGACCTTTTCAACTGGGACCCGTCGTAAACACAACATCCCATAATTATCACTAAACAGACAGTATGCTCTGTGTAATTAGTTTGGCTGGTATTTGGTCACGAAAGTACTGGACTAATGTTGACCTGATCACCAGGTGGGTGGTTACTTCACAAAAATATTCTTCCACATTTCAAGACTCAGATTTAAATAAAGGAACTGAGAGAAAACATCAACGAGAGCCAGTAAAAAAATTTTTTTTTTAAATCTCCTGCAGCCTCAACGATCAAACAGAGTTCTACCTGTGCGGAGTTAGGGAGGGAAAAGTGAACAGTGTGACGATCAATTAGGCAGAATTAAAGTGGCGCTGGCTCGGGAAAGCATGGCCGGGGGTCTCTGCGGTGGTCTCTCCAGATAATCAGCAGCCCAGAGCCCTCCGTAATCACACGGAGGAGCGTCGGTGTTCACACACCGCTGCTAAAGAGAGGGATTAGAAAGTCACCCGGTAGGACGGAGAGAGGGGAGAGCGCAGCAGACCGCTGCTAGGTGTGTGATCCGGGAGCTCGGGCACTTTGAGGTCAGGGAGGAGCGGCGTACTGGTGCAGCACTTATATCTTTCATAAACATACGAGTTGCATGCTTTGATTCCAAAATCTGAAATGAGCGCTAAACAATATCGGTAAAAGAGATGCACAGACCAGCAAAGTGAACCACAGACCAGAGGTCATCATGGGTCCTTTTTAGACAAATATTATACAATCTGTTCTGTATCGCTGCAGGTCAGCATGAATACATCTGTGTGTTTTAGGCAAATATCAGGTGTTGTTATTTGTTGTCCTCTCTTTGCGTGTGCCTGCTCAGGTTGACCGCATTTGGAATGAGTCTGATATTTGTCCTGGGTATGATTGTCCTTAGATGGATCTCTTTTGAAAATATGATCAATAATTTGTGCCCGTCAGGTTTTTTTTTTTTTTTTTTTCCAGAAGTCAGTTTCAAATCTGGTCCACATGACAAAATGTAACCCGCATCCTACGGAGGCCCCAAGAAAACTGCGTTTATGTGTTGTAATTTAATCAAGTGTAAATTTGTTTGTGAATACGCACCACTGAATTATAATATTAGCTGGAATTAACAAGAGCCTTGAACCAGATCCTCCATAATTACCTTGTGATGTTATATATTTAGTTTATTCAGAAATAAAATAATTTAATTGGTTCAAATGGATATGACTGCTTTTATTCTATATATTATATATCGTCAACGAACCCCTCCCTTCTTTCTGACATTCATACATAAGTACTTTTCGGAAAAACACTAAAACAGCTGCTCACTGTATTTAAATCAAACAAACAGGAAGGGGACTATTTTTCCCAACAGCCAAATGAAAGCATTTGAAATGGAATTGGGTTGACTGCCCAGAGCGCGTTTCATTTTTAATAATTCTGCATTTCTTGTCATGTAACAGTAAAACAACTATCGTCAGTGTGTCATTTGAAGATCAATATTGTTTTGGTAATAAGTCTTGACTCAGTTGGTCCTGGTCTGCATGGCCACTGGTGATCTGGTGTCCCTGTGGGAAACACAGCGGCCTGATGAATACATATTCAAATATCAGTATCTGTCAATAACATCAACGTCTCAACACTCTCTTTGTGCAAGCTCGACATCCACCGGCTGCAAGCCAAGTGGCTGTGGATGAATTCAGATGCCAGGCTGGTTCAACCTGTTCTCCAACATCCGCAGATAAAGTTTATGCAGAAAGCCATCAACCAAACTGCAGCAACAGAGCGATTTAACAAAAGACCAAAGCACACAGAGTCTGTCTGTCAAGGTTATAAAAAGCCTGTTGGATCCGTCTCCTCACATAGAATATGTACTGAAACCAACTGTCAGCAGTGAGAGTAATGTGTGTGTTTGTGTTCATGCACACGGGGTCAGAGGAATATTTCATGTGTTATTCACGCACCCTTTTTGGAGTCTCGTGTTTTCATTCCTGTGACTTTTATTTTGACTCTTTCTTTTCTTAATCGTCTCTCTCTCTCTCTCTCTCCCGGTGAACCTCAATATAATTATCAAATCATAACTTCTCAAAATATGTTGATGCCGTAATTACCAGAAAGAAGAAGAGAAACCCGACGTGTGCAGCAGACGTGCCGTGAAGCCGGATAACAATGCATGTGTATGTTAAAGCACAGCGTGGCCCCTCCCACTCCGGCAACACCAGGCGGCTTGTTCATAATTGTTGTGATAAATACTTCAGCACTGGAGTAATACTGGAATCACTATTTTTATATTTTCATAGATAAATAAATGTGTACTGCATGCCACGCGCAAAATGAAAGTCATTTTCAGGAAATTTACTATTAAATAAGGTGCAAAATTACATCAAGATTAAATGAAAAGTGACAGGATTCAGACCTTAAAATTGCACTTTCAACCCATTTATCTTGAACTCTCAACAATGAAATTCAAAAATGTCTTTTTATTTGTGTTTACATTAATGCGTTTATCTCTTATTTAAAGATCAGCCAGCTGGATTTATTCTAATGGATTTCTTTCTTTGTCTGTTGTACTGCATTGTCAAAACTTCACAGTCAAACGCCTTAAATACGACATAGCTTTGTTTCTCACCGATGAACATGAACGCACACACACACACACACACACACACACACACACACTCCTTCAGCAGGCAGATATTTGGTATACAACAGTGACATCTTCAGTCGAGGTGATGGAAGGCTGCAGAGAGGAGGAAGAGGAGGAACAATGGAGGAGCATCTCTGTGAGGCTGTCGACTGGTAATTACAGCCGCTTATAGAAAGAGAAAAGGCTCTGTGAATGTGCTCGTTAACATTTACTAGCATTATTCAGCTAATAAAGGATGAAGTTTGTTGTACAGTAGGAGCTGTTTGACTTAATGCTGCTACGTACGCTCTTTGGGGACGAGGGTCTAACTGAAAGCATTTAAGAGCATCCTCTGGAGGATCGAACACCTCCCCGAGTCAAAGTGGGATTCTCTGTTGTAGGGAAATGTAATCTATTGTTTTTAATAACCGACATTTCTGACACCAAATGCGTGGACAAGCTTGTAAATACCAAGTTTAACACTGTTTTTTAGTTTGGATTTTTTTTATATTTCGGCAACTTTAAAATAAATAATATTATTTGTTATATTGTATAACATATTGTATTATTATGTATTCATTTTTGTATCTGAACATATTCACTGCTATGTACACGAATACATGCTGAGAGACTGTATATTTCTTCCAATCCATCATACAAAAGCCCAATATCTTCCCCATGTGCTCCTTTTTGACTGAATGAAGGGGTGTGATGCTTGTGGAAAATCATGTCACTCTGATGACGGCAAAAAAGAGAACATAACTGCAAAAATTATGAATCTGTTTAGAGAGTATTGTATCTGTTTTACAATAATATACTTCCACGTGAAGGTCAAAGGTCACGGACAAATGTCTACTTTGCTCTGTCAGGGAATCGATCCCTGACTTTAATTTAACTCCCCCTATTTAACATTAATAAACCTCTTAGGAAATGGTTTGCTACACTCTTTAATGTAGCTGTAAATTATTATTTATCATATCTCCCCATGTTTTGAACATATTTAGGCAGCTTTAAACTGTAACGCTTTGTAACACAGGATTTGTTGGCGTGCGTGATCATATCATAAGCATTAACTCTTCACAGTTATGGAAGCTTTAGGAGGAGTTATAATCAAAAGCTCAGCCCTTGTGCTTGTTGTGACCAAACCTCATCAAATGAACCATGTTTCTTTTGCATAATTCGATTTTAAAACGGATGTTGTTGTTTTGTGTGCATTGTGAAGATGGTTAAGACCATGCTCTACAAAACACCAGGCCTTATAAATGCAAACTGTGCAATTATCCGTGGCGTAAATTAATAGTTTATTTAAAGACTTTTACACCCTGACAAGAGACGAATTTAGAGAAAAAAACAACATCACACAAATCGTGAAATTCATTTGAAATGTATCATATGTGAGTCAGTAAATGTTTATGAGCCAGGGAGGAAATCAATAACTTACACCTCCAAATATAAAGCACTCGCCTCAACAATGTGACTTAAAAAAAAATAAAAAAGACACAATACGCCACTCGCATAACACTTGAAACTGGCATCTGAGATGTCATTTACATATATTAGCATATAAAGTAATTGGCACAGATGCCAAGGAAGCAGCCGCAAACAGATTAATTGTCATCGAGCAGTCGTGGTGACATAGTTAAAAATGAGCTCCTTTTAAGGCACCAATTATCAGAGAATTTCCAAAGTAACCTTTTTTCATCAGCGACTCCCTTCCCCACTGTTGTCGTCTCTCAAGCACACACACACACACACACACACACACACACACACACACACACACACAGATTGGAAGACAGACATGTAATATGCATAGTATCAGCATCCTAAATGTATAAATATTGTAAATAGCTGTCTGTCGTCTTTCAAGTTGTGCCTTTGAAATGGGGCCGCGCCACGTCCCGCTCTGAAAATGAGCACATGTGCCTTTGTTTAGCCCGAGACGGGAACAAACGGAGAATCCTCACACACACTCATTCTGAGGATGCGTAATGAATTTTCACAGATAGAAATAAGAATGCCTCTGCCGGGGCTTCCATATGCTGTTTTCCTCTTTTTTTCCCTTTTTTTTCTGAACACATTTTAATGCTCGGCGAGCCCTGGTTTAGGCTCAGGTATTGTTTTGTTCACGTGCGCGCATGTGCGTGTGTCTGTGTGTGCGTGTGCGTGTGTGTGTGTGTGTGTGCGTGTGTAAATGTTCAAATTGATCCGCCTCATAACCTGCACATGTTTTCACGTTCGACAAAGCCCATCTTCTTCCCTCTTTATGGCGTTATCTGCTGGCTGATTTTAAAAATAAGACTTCACTCAACACACGCCTCCTCATGTACCAGCCTCAGTCTGACCGTGTTGACTCTGTGTGTGTGTGTGTGTGTGTGTGTGTGTGTGTGTGTTTCAGCGTACCGGCCCGTCCTGAGCCAAAAGATTGGAGCCGTTGTTTCTTCCCCTCCATGCTTATATTAATTGGATTGCATTTGTGTGGTTGTCTTCTAGAATGCAGAGCTAACAAACGAGCCAGTTTAAGCCGCCTGCACCTCGGACAGCTTTAAAACGCTACTGTGCAGCCATCTTAACTAATGTGGGGACGAGAGAGAGAGAGAGATGGTGGGTTGGATCCCACGTGGAAACACCAGGCGAGGAGGAAGCTCCCCGGTGTGCTGTGAGTGAATGTGGGTTCTCTGTTGACCACAGATGCAGAAAACAACAGTGAAGATGAGGATACTCGCTGTCTTCTGCTGCCATCTTGTTGTCTGTCAGCAGCAGTCCTCTGCTGTTCCTTTCCCTGCTCGTTCCTTACTTCTTCTTCCAACAAAAGTATGTAAAGTGTGATGCAGTGGAAGGATTTTGAAGTACATTTAACATTTACAAAAAATACACATGCATATGATCAACTTCTAAAATACGAGGTGTTGTTAACTATATATATATATATATATATATAAAGGAGCTGAACTTAGCCCCACCACGAACAGTAACAACATTCAAATACTGCATTAGTCATGATAATCCAGTAATATCTATATTTATAGTAATAACAAATACTATTTGTATTAGTCTAACAGCAATAATACTATAAATAATATATATATAATAGTAATGTGCTGCCACAAAGCTTGATAATGTCCACAACGTCTCTCCCTGTCTGAATGTTCTCTGAAGCTTTCATCTGGAGAACGTCTCTTCACTAATACATGTGCTTTAGTTCAGAACATGGACCGACTACAGAAAGAAAGAAATATCCCTGTGAGCAACAGTTGAAAAAGAAGACAATCAATCAGCAGTCATGGTAAAAGACACAGGAAGCTTGCATTGAAACGGGAACAGCTTCCTGTTTCAGAGTCAAGTGCACAGAATAGTGCACACTCTAACCGGAGAACCACCCACGGCCAGCGTTGTGGCTCGATGAGGACCGAGGGTCTCTGAGGTTTTGTGGATGGGAAAACAGCTTCAACATCCAGGTTCAGCAGTGTTCTGGCTGTCATGTGACACGGCGGGGACACAGGGACGACGTGGAGGTTTGAATCCTTTCATCCTTCTTCTCCCGGGGACAATTTGTTATCCTGTTAAAGTCGTTATTGAAGGGAAGAAGAAGAACATCAACATAAAGGTTGTGAGCTCTTGAATGGTCCACAATGTTGCCCAGAATATAGCAGCAGACATGGATGATTGGTGGAGCTGGAGCCCACCCAGCGCTGCCTCCAGCTCCACCAATCAGAGGCTCCTCCATCTGGAGGGTCTTGACAGAGAGTTACGGTCAAAGTGTGAAACCCCTCTTCAGAGCCACCAAAGCTACCTGCAATGATACTCTAAATGAGGTCATTCTCAACGAGTACTTTCCCCTTTCATATGATGAGTGAGTTTAGTTTATTCTTACCTAACCATTAGCTTTTTGCTGGAGCTTTCCCGTAGTCTCCCTTATGTATTTGAATCCAAATATTCTAATTTTGCTCAAAGTGCATATGTTTTAGCGTCAATCCAAGCCCAAGACCTGACGTCTTTTTCTTCATGTTGCTGTTGCTCCATATCAACTTCTGGTGTTGTATGAGGTACTGATCCATAACCAGTGTTTTATCTACAGGACCAAAGAAGAAGCTACCGGTTTGGAGAGCCAAGGTGGTCACAAAGCTAAGCAAAGCGCTGCTGTGTGGACCCCGTGTTAGTCTGGATCCAAAAGGCACAAACAAGCTCCCTGATAGGGGCGGCGCTAGACCAGCATCTCCCGTGTGCTTCGAGGTACATCTGTATTCATCAAAGGAGTGTTTGACGGCACAGTAAAGAACATAGTCTAAATATAGCGTACACTTCAAAAAAAAATGTAGGCGCTCAAATATTTTATTGATCTCATTTTATTCAATTTTTTTTTTAACCTTTAATACTATTTTTGGGAAATCACACCTCTTTGAAATTTCCTGGGCTTCAAAGTGTAGAAACAACCCGTGATGTCACAGCCCTGGGCCTGATACTGACAAGTCTTGACTGAACCCATCCACGACAATAGTACACCCTCAGAGCATCTACTCCAGAAGTCAGGTTTAAAGAGACTTTCACCCAGGAGACCGCTGTTCCTGTCCCATTTGAAGCCAAGGTAACTTCACGTAAAGTAAACCTCAGTGACACCAAGAGGTCCTGACCAAGTATGTGACAACGTGGGAATGAGAACGGGATCATTTAATAAAAGAAAACACACATACTTATATATCAACCAGTCAAACAGAACCTTTGTCACACTCATGAGCATTTCGACGTGGCAGAAAATGGAGGAGAACGTGAGTAAAGAAGTAATTGTTTGGTTACAAAAAAAGGAGTTCCCCTGGCATCGGGAAAGAGTTTGTTTGGAATTTCAGTGCGTGTGTGTGTGTGTGTGTGTGTGTGTGTGAGTGTGTGTGTTCTCCCATGTGTGTTTATACTCCTTAATGTTTTTTCTAATTCAGGGCCAGCAGGAACCTGCCTTTATCTCTATTAGTTTAGTCGCCGGGCAAACAAAGAGAGTCTGTGGCCGTGGAACCGAGCCAGAGGAAGACTCAGCTGTAAAAGCACTTGTCCATCTGCGTCTCCCCCAGCCCCCCCCCCCCCCTCTCCTACTCTCATTCCCTCCCTCTGGCTGTGAAAGATGGGGAGGAGAGAAACCATCTTGATACGAGGCTCAGCGGTCCAAAAGAACGTAGAGTGTCTTCAGTGACGCAGCGTGTGTGTTTACGGGTCCGTGGATGAGTTTTGCTTGGCTGAAGGTCTGCCACTTCTCTCCTGTGGTACGATATTACTGGAGGACATTCCCATGAGATGTGGAGCAATGTTACATACATCAGACCAGCATATTGTTAATAGCAATCAAACATGTTAAGAAAGTGGAACACAGAAATAATGAACAGGCGCTGTCAAATATGCTTCTCCATATGACATTTTATTAAATTGTATTAAATGATGTGTTTTTTATTGTCGTTGCTTTTTTAAATACATTTCCCCAGCTGTGCTTTTTGCACTGAAAGGTCAAGAGTTCAGTTGAATTCAGCAGCCAGGCTGTCAGATGGATGGAAACTGAAATTGTTGATTACATATAACATTTCTTTGTAAACACAACATAATTAGGGAAAAATGAAGTGAACATGTAAAATGATAAATTCATTTTAAAAAATATTAAAAAGCCAGAAAAATATGTATATTACCAGCTCAGGGCCCCAGTTCTGCTGTAGATATTGCCACACTTATTCTTAAAAACACATTTATTACATGAACAGTAGTTTGACAAAAGAATCTTTTCTAACGGTCCACTCACTTGTTCTTTTGTACTCTATCAGAATTTCCAAAAGGTGGTTTTAAAAATTGCTCAGAACAGCAGCAGAAAGCCGTCTCACCCTGAGGGCCAGTTTGTAGGTTTTCCAGAGCTTCCGATCATATGATCTCCATCAGGTGTAGTTAACCAATGGAATTGTTCATACAAGTGTCCTTTTTATCTTCTCTACTGACCACCGGGGGGCGACTCCTCTGGTTGAATAGAAGTCTATGCTTCATGTGTTAAAGCTGCATTCTCTCTACTGACCACCAGGGGGCGACTCCTCTGGTTGTATAGAAGTCTATGCTTCATGTGTTAAAGCTGCATTCTCTCTCCTGACCACCAGGGGGCGACTCCTCTGGTTGTATAGAAGTCTATGCTTCATGTGTTAAAGCTGCATTCTCTCTACTGACCACCAGGGGGCGACTCCTCTGGTTGTATAGAAGTCTATGCTTCATGTGTTAAAGCTGCATTCTCTCTCCTGACCACCAAGGGGCGACTCCTCTGGTTGTATAGAAGTCTATGCTTCATGTGTTAAAGCTGCATTCTCTCTCCTGACCACCAGGGGGCGACTCCTCTGGTTGTATAGAAGTCTATATAAAATGACTCTACTTCTCTTGATTTATTCCCTCATGAGTTTATGGTCTCAATCTCTAGTTTCAAGTCTTCTTCAATAAAGCATGATGTCCGTTTAGTAAATTATGGTCATTTAGAGTCAAACAGACCATAACGCAGGGTATGTTTTAGGGTGGGCTTACTGTGATTGGCAGGTTGCTACTACAGTGTTTTCTTCTGACGACTTTACCCCTTTCCCACCCTTTCGATTGCCGTGGTTACCCACTGTCATTTACCAGGGTACCTGAGGGTGTGCTGGTATAGGATGTGAGCCTATCCTGGGTTTGTCTGGTCAGCAGTCAGCAATGTGTGTGTGTGCGTGTGTGTGTGTGTGTGTGTGTGTATACTCTTGATTCTCTTCTGACCTCATTGGTTCGTATGTGTGGCAGCATTGGCATCCCTCTTCCTCTCTCTACAGAAGGCGGTGGCTGTGAACTCTGACCTACCCCACCACCACCACACACACTCCTACACACAAACACACACACACACACACACACACACACACATAGACAAAACTCACAACTTCCAGTAGCAGAAGGTTGCATTGCTGTTCTCCACATGCCTGCCTCTCACCCATCCAGCCCCCCACATCCTCCTCTCCTCCACCACCTCATCTACCCCCGGTGTTGGCAAAGGTGTGCTTTTGTGTGTGTGTGTGTGTGTGTGTGTGTGTGTGTGTGTGTGTGTGTGTGTGTGCGTGTGTGTGTGCGTGTGCATGTGTGTGTGCGTGTGTGTGTGTGTGTCAGGCGAGCTGCTGCGTGGTGAGCGTGCCCTCTGTCATTCACGCAGAGCAGCCCTGTCCAACTGTCACTTCCTGACAGGCCGATAATCAATCTCTTTATTAACTGCTCTGCTGCAGAGAGGAGGAGGGAGGCGGGAGGGAGGAGGAAGGAGGGAGGAGGAGGGGGGAGGAGGGAGGAGGAAGGAGGGAGGAGGAGGGGGGAGGAGGTGAACAGAAAGGAGGGAGAGAAGAGAAAAGAGAAGATCATGCTGCGGCTTCAAAGTTGAGTTTGTTTCTTGGAAAGGAAAAGGTTAATTTTCAAGGCAGCTGGAGCGGTTTCATGACTGCTGAGCAATAGTAAATTATTATTAATGATGCAAAGGAAATGTGGCAGGGTTTCACAACATGTGGGTGGGGACCCCCACCGAGGGGTCACTCAATATATTTTTTCTTAATGTTTTTTTTTCTGCTTAGGTCTTCTTCTAAAATTATATTTTAAATTAAATGATATCAGTGGGTTAGCAATAGAGATTGCTTCATTTTCAGGCCACACAAGCCTAAAGGGTCGAGAGCCACAATGTTTATTTGTTTATTGCTTCATACAGTATAACTTTAAGTTGTTATAGCCGTAATTACGTTAGCAAACAACTATCTATTTCCACATCCAGCAGCAACACATTTGGGATGTGCCTCCATATATTAGTATTCCAATATTCCTTTTAGCTGTTTTGGACTGTCTCTCAGCTCTTCTCCCACAGCTGGTAGGAGGCTCCTGTCTGACGATAACCAGACTGAGTTGGCATTTCATTTCCTTCATTCATTCCGTGTAGAATGGTGCTAGTGTTAGCCTCGTTAGCTATGGGAGCTGTGGCTACGAGACATTCAAAGATATATTCAGATGTACGTGTTATGATTTCTTGAAGTGGACCAACAACAGTCTTTGCAGCGACATTGAGTTGTCTCTGTTTTCTTCTTCTAGCTCTGTTTTCAGGCCGTCACACCGTCCACTCTCAGGGCGTCTAAACCCACGTTTGGTCCCGGCCGTCTGATGCCGACACACAATGGCGCCCGTTATTGTCTATGTTTTACTCAACTTGTGACCTCTTTCACATTCTTTAGTTATTGTTCTATTTATTTATCACAGCACACATGATACAGGATATGCTTGTCCAGAAGATACGGATATAGGAAATACGTTTTTCCTCCTTTTGCTAAGCCAGCATTTTTGACGATCATAAAGGGATTAAAAATAAATAAATGTTGTCTTGGCATCAGAACCTATTTCCATGTGTTTAAAAAGACAAAGCAGAGAGTGGTGACAGGAGTAACAGAGGCTGGCTGGCTGGCTGGCTGGCTGGCTGTTGCTTTTTGGGATGCTGGGCTTTCCTGACAGCATCACACCCGTCATCGTAGCGATAATTTATGAGGCGGGAAAGTGCATCAGTGATTCTGGCGACCAGCAGCGAGCCAGGAGTCAGGAGCCTGTCCTCTGCTCCGTCCTTTCATTCTCCACCCTTTCATGGGTGCCTTCTGTCACTTCTCCTCTTTTCTTGTACTGCGTGCGCTGACCCTCTCGTCCTCACGACCATATTTAGTTTCTAAATTATGCAGCGGCCTTTCTATGTTATTTGGAGGTGCTTTTCTTCATGTCTGTGAGTGACTGCGAGCTCACGTGTACGTTTTACGATGAGGGACTTTCTGTCAAGCTTTTCCAAATGTATAAATCATTAACGGAAGATGAGCAGATAAAGCAGGTTGAGGTAAAAAGGGAACCATAAAAGTATATTACAATATATAGTCACAGGGGAACTTTTGGAGTGAAATGGGCATTGCAGATGAATGAGGCCCCAGGTGTAGATCTCAGGGCAGAGTTTTACCCTGTGATGTCAGTCAGGTCGTGTGACATTCAGGCTCCCCAGAGGATTAGTTTGAATGATTGTAATGATTCCATGACCTTTCCTTGAGACCACAGTGGTGGGCCGCAGTCTCGTTCTGTGTCTGAGACTGATTACCCAAAGTAGCACAACACCACCATGTTTGAATCAACTTATATCTGTGAGTTTGGGACTTCCTTTGCTATGAACATTGTTAAAACCAAGTACCATTCCAGGCTCACCAGTGAGCGTGTGCATTAGAGTGTCTCTAACTCCAATAAAGCCAACAACATTTATCTCTCTCGGAAAGGAGCACTTTTAATGTATTTAATTCAATTGATTTGGTCTTATTGAAGGTTAATTGTGTGGTAGGACTAATTCAAGATACAGTAAAGACAGCTGTCTGTTTCCCAATCAAGATCAATTCAAGTTCTATGTGTCTGTTGAAAGTATCTTTTGACAATAAATGTTGCTGAAATCATAAGGAAATGAGAATTGTTGATTTTATTAATATTGATGCATATATATTCTCCTTTTTAGACATTTGATTAGTTTCCCAAGTTCCAACTTATGGTCAAAATGTCAAGAGGATCTATAATGTGATTAAAGTTAAGTTAACCTCTCGTCGGCTGATCCTCGTCAGCCGCCCCGCTGCACCGATAACCCGCTGCACAAACAAGGTTTCATCCATTGTTTAACGCCAGCTGTAGAGAATACAAAAAAGAGACAGTCCCCAGTTGACCCATGGAGAGAGTGTGAAGTCAGCAGTAACTATCAGCAGTTAGAGCCGTGAACGTAGCACTTGCAGTGTGTGTACAGTTTACTTGTCCCCAAATAAATGCTACAAACTCCTGAAGAGTCAAGCCAAGTGCTCATGTCTTGTGAGCCAGCTGATGATGAAGTGAAGAGGGTTAGCACTGGAGTTAGCAACAGCTCCGGCTTACGGTGGGCTGACCTTGAGGTGGACCAGGTGACACGACGCTTTCTTATTGTCTTTTTTTTTTTTACTCTTGAAGTAAGTGAGAAAACATCTGATGAAAATTAAACATGTTTTCAAAGTCATTGTTTGAATTGTAATGGTCATATAAGTTACTCATATTGTTACTCAGTACCGGTATAAGTATCCAAAAGTAAGTACTCGTGTAAAGGAATGGTATCAGGGCATCCTTAGGTTCGCGGGCTCAGGAGCGAGAGGTGTTTCACAAGCATCGTTTCTTCATGGCTGCTCTCGAGTTAAACATATTTCAACTTTTGTCCAATCACAGCCTGCAAATACCTTTTCCTTCTTCCGTGAATGTTAGTCTACGGTAAATCAATGGAGGAGAAGTGAATCGTTTTAGTTCGGGGCTTCACTAGCATCCCTACAACTACCATTGTTATCGCAGGGCACAGGTTCTGGTTGCTTAGTAACGGCAGGCGGGACAGGCTGTTGTTTTCCACACGCTTTTAGACGCCACATGGGAACGTCCCCTTAAAAGTGACATCATCACGAAACAGTCAGACGTTCTTTTTACTCTCCCAATACCTATTGTCATATCTCATGGAAGGTTGCTTGTCCAGTACCAGTGCCCTTCTTTTTCCAAAATATTACATCTGTAAACCAAACCGCATGGGATCATTTGTATGTTTTATTGTATAATACAATTGTATAATGATATCCTCTCAACATCGATCCCAGCCCACTTCAACTTCCCACTCCAAGGAGAGGGGGAGGGAATGATCGAGGTTCTTTTGTCTTCAAAACAAAAAACAAAAAAGTGTTTTTTTATATCTGATGGATGTCAAATAAATTAGTCGGTTTTCTTGATATTAATGCTGTTTTTTGTGTCTGATCTACAGGACGAGTTTCTGATGGAGACTCAGAGATCTCTCCAGTCAGAGATCACCCAGCGCTGCCTGTCCAACACCAGCCGCTCCCTCCTCTCCTCGGACCTCTCTGAGACTTTACCAGCTGACGGCGTGACTACGACCTGAACTCTCTCTCTCACACACGCACACACACACAGACACACACACACAGGAGAAAAAATGTCTAACCTTGTACAGATCACCTCAGAAAAGCACTCTTGGAATCAGTCACACAGACACTAGGTCCCAGTGTCCCAAACCCAAACAGCTGACTAGCAGATATATGCGAATAATAATTCTATTGCAAATAATGATAACCATAAAACTCCAAATCCGGGTAATAAAGGCGGAGTGGAGCTCCCTAATGAAACGCCGGCCTCCCCGCTGCTTTCCGCCTAATGTTCCCGCCGAGCCGCTCGCCACTTTCCATAAAGCAATTTTGCGAGCCCACTTCAATCGTGAATCACCTAGAAATGAAGAGAACTCCAACCCCCCCCCCCACCTTCCCTACAACACTCACACTGGAGATCCGCGCGGGTGTGTGTGTGTGTGTGTGTGTGTGTGTTTGTGTTTGTGTGTGTGTGTGTGTGTGTGTTTGTGTTTGTGTGTGTGTGTGTGTGTGTGTGTTTGTATCGCAAATCCCTGTTTGCTTGTGTTCCATCATCACTTAATGTTCACAGTGATGCATTGCGGAACACTCCTCCGAGGTGTGTGTGTGTGTGTGTGTGTGTGTGTGTGTGCGTGTGTGTGTGTGTGTGTCGGGATGTAGCATCATTACTCTGACAGAGGTAGCAGCCATGAACTCAGCCAAGTTCCATCTGCATTAATCAGCAGAGGAACATTGTCAGGCCGACGTTCAGCCGCAACACAAAGTGAAACAATTGAGCACGGTGCACAGCAACAGTGAACACAGAGGTCTGTCTGTCAGGAGGGCTGTTTACACAGGATGCATTATGGGCTGTTTCCAGTTATTATAGTGGTTTGATGCTTAATGTTGTCCATCGAGAGGCCTTTCCTCAACACGCACTCATCGTTGTGAGGAGTTTAAACTTGGACACAACCTCCTTCATCAGACTCAGAGAGAGTACACTTCAACACAACTACACCTGTTATCTTGTGTTTATGATTACATTAAACCTCATATCAAACTCTACACTGCCTCTGTGATTATTATGTGAGTCACATGTACATGTTGATCCATATAAGGAGCTACTGAAGGAGGTAACTGACCAAATCACCATAAACAATGGTAGCTTCAGGAATAGTTCATTTGTCAGCGGCAAATACTAGAGGGAAACTCTAAAAGCCAGTGTCCTCCAAACTGAGTTAGATGATGTGACATCAGACATACTGCAACTCTGTCTCCTACAAAATGACCTTTTTATGTAACTAAACTGCATTCTCAATTACAAGTCGCTGTTTCTCACAGATTTCCTTTGCATTTTGAAACTGCAGCTGATCATTTCTGGCCCCAAGACTCCCCTTGAATATATTAGTTTAGATGGAACGTGTACGGAGCTCGTCATCTCTGCTTTCCACCAAAGGGGGCGGTAGAGTCTGAGCCGTGCACTGCAGCGGGAAGGGACAGCTCGCTCTCAGGTGGGCAGTGTGCCAGCAGGCAGATCAAATAAAGAGCCAATAGTGTTCCATGTTCACTGGCAGGCTACATTCATCCTTAATTCTTTATCATAATATATTACAATACAATATTTATAACAGTTGTTCATTGGTTCCGGAAACCCCCCAAAAATATGCTGCATTAAATGTAACAGACAGACACACTTCCCTTCATGATTTAATTTTAAAAACAGCAAAAACAAAAGACAAAAACACTGTCACAACCCCTACAATTGTCTGTTACTTTATGTTCTGTTAACTTATATCTATTCAATTCAGTTTATTTTGTATAGCCCAGAATCACAAATTACAAATTTGCCTCAGAGGGCTTTACAATCTGTACACATACAACATCCCTGACCTTTGACCTCACATCGGATCAGGAACAACTCCCAAATAATAGTGAAGAAACCTTCAGGAGAGCAACAGAGGAGGATCCCTCTCCCCGGATGGACAGATACATAAACACATTCAATGAATAGGACAGAAATTATTCATATTATGAGAGTAGTAGCATGATTAAAAAGTTAAAACTAAAATAACAGCAACAGTGATATAGTAGAATAATAATGATAATAAAAGCAGTAATGCTATTGGCAATACTAATAGCAATGCAACTAATACTAACAATGATAATAGCAGTAGGTGTCAGGCAGGACCAGGATCCAGATAACCATGATCCATAACCATGTATCCATGCATTTGTTAAAGTGTGCCAAAGAGTAGTGACTTAATCTACTCCAAGCAGCATCCAACTGTGGGCCCATCAAACAAAGCAATGGTTCCCCGACCAAATGATGCTCATTACCTGCACGGTAACAGGTAACATCAGTGACAGACAGGTGTGTCCCTGTGGATGTGGACTTCTGCACTTCCTGCTGGGGCCTGAGACCTAGCAGTGAGCAGGTAGAGCAGGCCGGTGTGATCTGCTGTGCTGGAGGTGACAATATCAGTTGCATCACTCTCACGACTAACACACGCACAGCCCCCCCCCCCCTTCCACCTACACATCACTTGTGAAAGATCCCGTGATTGACAGACGAGATCAGAAGGGTGGATTTAGCAGGGGAGATCTCTGCCTTCGCTCCGGGGGATCACACACACCCTCGCTGACGCTGTGGATGTGATGTTCCTGTGTTTCGTGTGGAAGCGGGCCGACGGCAGCATGTGGCCGCCAACGTGACTCAACCGCCTCACCCCGACTTCACCTGATGTCTCAGCTCCTCGCCTCCATCCGCCTCCTTCTCCGCCTCCTCCATCATAACCCATGTGGGCATGGCGGCCTCCCAACCTCCCTCTCCTCCAGCCAAAGTGGCCCCGGGACTGCCTTCGAGACGAAATCCAAGCCCACTCATTGGATCACCCCCCTCCCCCTCCCTGAATACGGGCGATCTGAACCTGATCCAGTCCTGATGGCAGAGGCAGAGGAGGCAGATGCCTGGGCAGTGGGAGTAGGGCAGCGTCCATGACGGGACCCGGGCCTACTTTATCATAGTTAGAAAGGAGTGAGGGCAAGGCATGAATATCAGCACACACACACACACACACACACACACACACACACACACACACACACACGCAATGTGCAGAATAAAGCAACCTGCAGCCTCAGCTATACTGCAGTCTTGTCTTTCTAATGTCTCTTTGCTTTGGAACATGTAAAAGTAGTTTTTCCAGTGAGTGACAGTCATGATCAAGCCTCTGTATGAGGAGCAAATGTTGAATAATTCCTACTAAGTGAATGCTAACATCAGAGCAAAGGATAAGACTACAGGGGAAACAGTCATCGCACAGTCTGCAATGTAGTCAAAGTAATCTGTGACTGAATGTTTCCCCTGAAATGAGACAGAAGTCTGCCTCCTGTTGTTTTCTGTGGTATGAGAGGAGCACACCTGGACAGAGGCTTCTGAGCTCTTATCCAGCAGCTTTCTCACACAGCTGAAAACGGGCTACGTTTCAGTCTTTGCAGACATGACCCGCTGCCATTCCAGCTCATGCCCTCCACTTCACTATATTCACACACCTGGTCTCTTTCTTGCTGGAGCCGCTTGCATCTCTGAAGCCTGAGACTCACTTGGGAATGTCCGCTCCAGTGGATTAGGTCCACCCAGCTGACACTGAGGCCGCTGAATGCAACAGTCCTGTCATGAATCCTCCACTTGGTGTTTCAGAGAGGGGTTTATTCACCTTTATGATGGTTTTGTTTCACTATATTGCTTCATAGACACAGGTGTTTCTGATATTTTGTAAATATCAGAAAAAGCTCTCGGGTGACATCACCTGTCTTGGCTTGTTTGAGCAGAAAATGGGCCGACCGACTCTTACAATCATCAAGGGAGTGTGGCTCAGTGGTGATCAGGGTTCGATCCCCGGCTCCGCTAGTCCATGTCGATGTGTCCTTGAGCAAGACACGTAACCCCAAAGCGCTCCCGTAGCTGTGTGTGAATGTGTGTGTGAATGTTCGTTACTGCTGAAGTTTTGAGTGGTCAGAAGACGAGCAAAGCGCTGTACAAGTACAGCCCATTTAACATCCATCCGTACCCACTTCACTTCCCAATGGAAGTATGAGAAGTTGTGGGATTGAAAAGATTTAGACAGTTTTCCGAGAGGCCAAAAGACACTGCGTGCATGAAATAAGCAGAATGCGTGGACAGGTACCTGTCAGCGGAAATGGTTGGATGGACAAGCAAAGTAGGAGCAACACATCTCCTTAATGTCAATGATACATCATGTGACATATGACAT